>NC_040018.1:26244107-26544107 GCF_000972845.2 Larimichthys crocea | reverse complement strand
AAAGAAAAGAAGACCAGTCTGATAATTCTCATCATTTTCTTGTTTAGTTGGAGGTTCAGAAGAAAGAACTAATGGTGTGGGGAGGAAGAACAAAACACTGTAAAGATGTGAGGGAGTGGAAAGAGACCTGGATCTGGTGTGTCATTACTAATGAAGGCCTTTGTGAATGGTTGTGTGCAGCTGTGCTTCCTTTCAAGACGACTTGATCTGGAGGTATATCTTTAATGCTTGTGCTTATGTGACTGCATGTGCTTCTAAATACAGTATGGCCAGTAAGTCACGGCAGCAAGAAATATACTGTTTATACTGAATTCATTTCTTACTTTTGTTGTCACGGCACCTTCATGCCTTTGATCATTGACATATTTCCATGCTGGCTCCATCTCATTTTCAATTTATTTAAACAATTCAACACATCATTTACAATTTGATGTTTGCTTTATCGTGAGGAATCAAATCACCAACAAAACCATCACTAGTTTGTATGTGACACTTTTCTAATAAAAGCAGATTAACATGTTACATATATCATGTTATCTTGGATTGTTATTCACTAAAGTTCTATTATGAGCTCACCACACTTAATCATGCTTAGCATAAGGTCTGGAGAATTAATACTAGATATTTATTAAAAGACACACTTGAACCATCTACATGTCCTGTTACTGTTTTCATGAATTAAGCTCCTATTATTACTGCTGCATATGCATTCATCACAGCCGCCCCAAAATAACCCGGGCCTAATTATTCTGCCACCAGTGACGGATGTTCGCTATGAAGATATCTTTTTCTACAAGCGATAATCCTGTTGTACTGCCCAAACTACAATATTTGGACAAAGCAGCAGAGACAGTAAAGTGAGGGTTTCACATAATGATGGCTGTGAAAAGAATTTATTTCTTGATGATTGGCACTCTTATTTGCAAATTAAAACAGATCAGTGCTTTTAATTTTACATATAGTTTTGAAACAATAGTAATTATCTTGGTAAGTTATGGAGCTGTTCAGAATTATATTTGTGTTTTAAGAAGACCAGATGCCATGTGACTGAAACCATGTGAATTAGCACTACACTAATGAGAATGGTTTTACTATTAGAAATAAAGGCACAATCAACCAAGCTGAAGCCTGTACATGGGAATCATAACATAGCTGTAATGTCACTTGGTGACATATATTATCTGCAGCCATCAAAGCCATTTGCCAGTCCAGTGAAACAGAAAGAAGCTGATATCTAACTACAAGAAGGAACATGCCTTTCAAGTCAAATGTACAGCTTACTAGAGAGAAAGACATCAGATATGGCACAAGACTAAGAAATTCCACCGATAACCTTCACACTGCAATGCCCCTGAATAAATGTCAAATACTATCTGCTGTTTGCTCAGTGGAACCATTGCATCCAATCTGCCCCAAATGGAAGTGAAGAGCTGTGAGAAATAAATCCTGAAATCACAATGTGTGAAGTTTTTAAAGTGTAGACAAGACAAAACATTGGTATATTTCTTCATTTTCATTGGGTCTCCTAATTGTAGGAGTGTGTGAATTTTCAATTTGTCAAAAAAGGAAAAAAAAAAAAAAAGAAAGAAAAAGCTGGTTTATTATCGTCTGCTGCATTTTTCTGTCTCAGTTTTTGTGTATGTAAAAGAAAGAGAGATAAATAAGACCTGTGTTATTGCACATATGTTCATATGAGGATAGCTTACCCAAACACAACAAATACTTTTTTTCCATGGAAGGATCCTGCAGCTCAGAATTAATCTAAGGTAATATCTGTCTGCTTTTATCAGTGATAGGATGTTTGAGCTATTGTATGCAGAATAGATCAAACCATGAAGGCTTGCCCTTGGAGAGAATCAAAAGGTACTTACATGAGGTTTAAGGTTCACAAAACATGTTGACTTATTCCTTTTTTCTATTTTGGTACTGAGGCACAATTTTGAAAAGAAATATTAAATGTAGTAAATAGTTATGGACATGCATAATTGCTGACGACTTTAATAACAGACACATGGACCTTGAGAATTTAATTTGTATTTTTTTTTTTACAAGCCTGGACAAATGATTGCTTGTCATTACTTGAATAATATATTTTAATGAAAAGCTTGACTGTCTATACGTTTTTAGTTTTAGTTTTTTTACTTTCAGAGCAATTATTTTTATTATAATTATTTATGCACTCATCTCAAATCCTTGTAATTACTTCTCTGAAACAGAAAAAAATGAAGAAGTACAATGAATCTTTTTAATGAATCAAAAATTAATGTAAAAAAAAAATGGATTGTTGATTGACTGAAATATCAAGACCTTAAGGCTTTGGAACGATGTGTAATAAAATGATATTAAAAAAACTGATGATGACTGGTGATATTTTAATAAATATAATCTTTAATTAAACCCATAGACAGTATAAATATGGGTTGTATCTGTGACGTCACCCATACGTTTCTGAAGCGTTGTGAAGCACAGGGGGTGGCGGCTCCGGCTGCCGGCATCTTGCCAGTCTCGCCTCTTCTGCTTTCAGGTTCATCTAAAAATCGGCAAAGACGTGGGTGGACATGAGGTGGGCTAAAAGATGCCTGGGTGCTTTAACAAGTAACATGGCACCCACCTGTCATTCATAGTGCCCTGGTGTTAATTAGGCAAAGCTTTAGGCCTTAATATAATTTGCACGGGTGAGTTATATAGAAATTCAGCCTTAGTACAGCCATGAACAGGAAAATTAAAGACCAGAACTATTTTTTGTACCAGGCTGTTAATATGTTTTCACTTAGGCATAAAGCATCCCTTCCTATTCACAATGCCAAATCAAATCTTCTCCATCTTTGTGTGCACATAATTCACCCTTATAGTAAGAGATGGCTGGAGACTTTGGAATAAATACACTGTTTGAACTAAAGCAATTGTCTATTATTCTTCTATTGATTAAAATGCAGAGTTGACTTCACATTGTAGTATGGTTTCTCTTTCAGGTCTTAAAGTATATAAACGCAGATCAAGTTAAATAGCGCATTTGATACTCAACACGGGAGATATAAAGGGAGATGATAAGATAAAGGTCTTAGATGTAGTTACAGTATTGCAGCACTTCTTTCCCTGCATGCCCATGCTTGCTTCAACCTTTTAACCATACTGTGTCACTGTGAATTTTGGATCCAAGGTGTTGCAGTTCTCTCTAACACAGCTTTGTGCTCCTCATTAAATAGTAAAACCTTTGATTCAAAGTTTGAACCCTCAGATCTGTTCACCACTGCTATCTGCTTACAGCAACAGCAAGGTGATCTGTTGATTGGTGAGGGAACAGAGGTGGGTAACTTTAGAAGAGAGCTTTTGATGAGCCTTACACACAGAGCTCGACATGGCTTTAGACTGTTTTCTTGTTGTTGTTTTTTGACAACTGATATAACAAAAAAAGAACAAAAAAAAAAACACAACCTGTGTAACAAAGAAACAAACAAAACAAAGCAACACAATTTTTATGACACTATTTATGCTTTAAAGAACAGGCACATTAATTTTAGAGATCACCCATGTGATTTAAGTTTTGGATGCTAACTAGTTTATATTTAACTTTTCTAATGAACATGTAAAGCTCAAATACTTTCCAGCCTCTGGGCAAGTTGTAGAGTTTTGCCCTCCAAGAATTGGACTGCAACCTCAGATCCTGTCTAAATGCTCTGCAGTCTTAAGCGTCAAACTCAGGAGCATTCATGGTTTTAAGTTCACTTGGGCAGGTGATTACCATTTAATGATGTCACATATTGAATCAACACCACCATAAAATCCATATCTCAGTTTTTTTTTTTAGAGAACTGTGAAACATATTCACAGCTAAATTTACCTCAGTCATCTCACTTAGTTTTAATTGAGAGATATTGTCTTTTTGTCTCTCTCCTTTTTTTTTTTTTTGCCATGCTATGATATAAACAGCATAACTGTGTTTATGTGACACCTTTATATTGTACAGTTTCTCAATGACAACTGAGATTAATACACACTGTTTTTCTTTTACAGTATTTCCATGTTATTGTCTTGCCTCTGTGTCTGTTTCTCATGTTATGTTATGTCTGTACCTGGCATGAGGACAAGAAGTAGATGGCATATTATAGCAAGAATTCATTTTCCTTAGACTTGAATCTCGATTGTTTTTACTTAAATGCCAAAAGATCTAACTCTTTTCAGTGAACAAGACTTTGTGATTAAAATGGCTTCAATATACAAGCATCAAAACAGCCAAAAACAACCCGAACCTCATCAAAACAAATATGAGACAGCTAGAGTCTTCTTCAATATATAAATATATTTTTTCAATGCTTCGTGTCTACAAGGGGAGACAGATGACAAAAACCTAAAAAGAAGAACTTTGAATTAACAAAGACTGCAGACTGGGCTGTGGATGTAATTACAAATGCTTAGAAATCACACGTCATGGGCTACCTTGAAAGAGGTCTCTCACAGTAGCAGACATACAGGGAATACGTTATAAAAACAGGAGAAACCTCAGAGAAACTTCAGCATTTTACCATGGCAGCAAAAATAAATCCATCCAATTTTCCTCTGTATGTATATCCAATGCATTTTTAGTAAATATATTGTTGACTGCTAAAACTCTAAACTTCACAAATAAATGATAGTTAGGCACCATTGTTGCTTCACAAAACTACTGTCGCAACATTCAGTTCATGTCAGATATGGATCTGACCCATGAATTTAACAAGGGATATCTTTTATATAATGTCAGTTTCTTATTTTTCTGATGCTGAAAGCAAAGATATTGACAGAGACTGAAGAAGCCTTTTAGTTAGCGCACAAGCATACAGTAGCTTGTTACGTTTCAACATAAATCACTGCTTAGGCTCTGGGCTCCCTCAATTATGTTATGTTGTTCAGCCTTGTTAGCTATAGTTGCTGTTTGAAGTGCCACTCAGTATCCTGGGGTTCTCTCCTAGTTGGTTCCTTCTTAAAGGCCAGCAGGGTTTCAACACCCTGCTGTGTTTGAGTGGTTATGGTGATATTTCAGACTTAGCTGGCCAGAGACAAAAAGGTAATCTGCGGCCATTTGCCCAATGTGCATGTTACTACTGTGACTAGGAAGGCAGAAAAAGATGTTTTATATTCTGTGTGAAATTTTTGGTATTCATTCATGACAGTAAAGCTTTTAGAAAAATCTCTTAGTGTAAAAAGAGTGAATTCCATATTTTTCACCGAAGATGCAGAGAGATGTTTGGCACCAACAACCATTACATCAGCAGTGTTTTAAACAATCATAAATTCTTCAGTCCTAAATGAAAAGTGGATTTACAACCATTTTGAATCCTTGCTGCAGGCTTCTCTTGACCCCTTTTCTTTTTGTTCTCCTCACTCACTTCTCTCTCTCACTCACACAAAGATAAATTCAGACTTTTGGACAATGGCTGTGTGGTGGGTAGTTCCATGCTTCCTTTGAGATATGTGGCTGGACTAAAATTAAAAGTTGTTGGGACTAAGTGTAGCATGTGTACTTATGTGAGTGCCACTCCAACATTTTATGTGTTAGGAATGTAAAAACTTGATAACCTAAAGGGCTCTATTATTTCCAAGCATCAAATCAGAAGCACTGGCAATGGCAGAGGGTCATAGTGCAGGATTATTTAAGTGTGAGTATGGCGTGTTTGTTGAGAATGGTTTGGGTAAAATGAGCTATGAGTAGGCGTGGGCTGGCATCAATCACGCACATCAAATCAGCTGCATTCATTCCCCTAAAAAGCAATGTTCTGTTAGCCTTTGCTTGTGTTGGTGCAAGCAGTATCATAAAATCACCAAGTGGGTGCAGGCTCAAGAAAAATCTGCTTTCAACCAATGAAATTGATACTTCCCCAGTACAAGGTCACTGCAGTTGATTTGCACCAGCATGAAAATGGGCCCCAAGATATTTTATGGGACAATGTTCTGCACACAATATAGCCTGAAAGGCTTCAAGATGTCACTGCAATTGAATTACATTTTCTTTCATTGTGAGTCAAAATTCTTCCATATACTGTGTTGTTATAAACAAAATTGAAATTTGATCACACCCTTGTGTGCTTATACTGAGCAGCCAGAGATATTTAGAGGTCTAAATGTTATACAGTCAAATTAACAGGGGACAGGGGTAGCACAGTGGTGCAGTGGTCAGCACTGTCGCCTTTCTGTGTGGAGTTTGCATGTTCTCCCCGCATCTGCTTGAGTTCTCTCCGGCTTTCTCCCACAGACCAATGACTCAAAATTGTTGTGGGTGTGAATGTGAGCGTGAATGGTTGTTTGTCTATCTATGTGTCAGCCCTGTAAGAACTGGCGACTTGTCCATGGTGTACTCTGCCTCTCGCCCAATGCCAGCTGAGATAAGCTCCAGCCCCCCGTGACCCTGTTAAGGATAAGAGATTAGAGGGAATGGATGGATGGTATGGACAGACATTTTCAGTTCTGGCTGAAATTTCTAAACAGCTATTTCATTAATTGCTATGGAATTTAGTGCATTTTCCCAACAGGACAACATTATAATAACTTTTTCACTGAATACCAGCATAAGGTCAGCATTTCACTTTCTCCATTGTGGTGAACATTGCATGCTCTGCCTCAACATATTAACATTATCACTGTGACACATTTTAGCATGTGGACCATATCATTTTGCTCAAGCCATTCAGAGCTGCTGGCATTGCTCTAGACAGTCAGTTGTTTACAAAGAAAATAACACTGGCTTCTGTGTCCCATAATTGGTAATGACCTGTGAACAGTTATTGCCTTCATGCCAGGGTAATCATTACTATACTAATAACTGAGACAAAGGTTTTTCTCCCTCCCTTACATCAAGTTGACATTGCATTTAGCATTGTCAGGAAATTGTGGGGGGAAAAATACAAACAATTTTGACTTCCAGTATTTTTGCTGTGACAAGACCATTGGTTTTGAGCAGATTTTCATGTTGGCTTGGAAAAGCATCACAACCACATCATCTCTTCTTTATTTGCCAAGCTTCCTGTCAGCAACTGGCTGTTACCTACTGGAGCAGCCACCTGGACAGGCCCCTCAGGCTAACAGATATGTCAGGTTTCTCCTTGGCTGCAGTTGACTTCCCTTCACCTGGCCTGTGAATGTAGCCAACTGATCTTTGGCTTGAGGTAAGCAAGGAAAGAAGGAATTGAAAGGAAGGAAGTGAAGGCATAATATGGGAGGATGAATTGGGAGAGAGCTGCAGAGAGAAATTGAGGAGTAAGTGAGGTGGGGGGCACACCTGGGACTTGGCCTCAATCCAGCTTGACCATCTTGTCACACCTGTAGCATCGTCTGTCTGGCAAGCGCGAGTGAAGAGAGTAAGGGGGTAGCCATCTGCTCTATCGTGCCCTTTTCCAGTGTGCTGCCGTGGGGATTTTCTTGTCCAGCCAAATGTACAGCAAAGGCCTTGCCGATTGACAACAGCTCCCACCCTCCAGCCGTGAATCCCTCCTGAGCTGATTAATTTGTTGATTTTTCAAATTAACATCCTCTGGCTATTGCTAACATAGCTGTTGATCCAAATCATGGGGACTAAGGAGGGGTTAAAGACAGAATATTAATGATAAAGCTCACTAAGGAGTAAATGTTAAAAGTAACTGAGGGAAGCTTGTCAAGCTGATTCCATTTTAAAGGATATGAGGATCAGAGCTGCCCACACACTGCAGAATTTAAAGGCACTAATATATTATTGAAAGATTTGTAAAATGTTGCCGTGGTGAAGGAAATGATAGTCTACTGCAGTGTATCTGTGTGATTTTACAGCATTTGAGGATAGAAGGACATCCTGATCAAAGCGGCAAAAGTCTCTGTCTGGGTTATTAGTAGCACTTCACTAGATGAAGAATCCATCCAGTATTCATTGTGAATATTAATGATTCACCACATATACCGTCTAATACGTGTCATCCATGTTGCTACACCTATCAGGGACAGGGGAAAAATGATAGAGCCATTAGTTATCATCAATATTTCATCACACTTCAACCCACAGAGGATGTTAAGTGTGTGTTACCAGATGTGGATGTATTAGAGTGTTATACTTCTTTTGGTTTTCAGAGGGCATAACTGCCCGGAGATAATACCAGAGCTTTTACCCATGATTTGGTGGTATGTCATGTACATGTACACTAGTACACCATTTGTTTTTTCCTGGAGCTTGCTTTATTGTGCAGTTGTGTTATTCAGTAGGTTCAGATAGGGCAACTGACTGTAGGGTGAATTCAACTGTCCTCTAATCAGCTTTGAAATAGAGTTTGGAACACAATTTTGAGGAACATGAAATTGCTACGTCTAAAGTATGCATTTGTAATTTGATTTAGTAACTCACAGCCCTTGGTCTAAGGCAATCAGATGGAGTGTATGACTGTGGTCTGTCCACTGCAAGATGAAAGCAAATTTGTGCCACACCAAACAGTGGCACTGTGTTATTGTAAGCAATACATTTTCCAGTAAAATATTGTATATATATATGTCAGCCATTGGAAGTGAATGAAGTATTGAAGTGTCTGTTGTTTGTCCCATGTTATAGGAATTGAAACTTTTCTCATCTATACACATATATGATCAAATGTTTAATGGATAGGCTTTTGAAATTTGATTTTGCTCGAGTGGTTAAATGTAAAGTTATTGCACTTTCAAAAATCAATCCTTTTTAACATGGCAGTTTCAGAACAATGCATTACAATGAACTTGGCCTTGATATAATAGGCTCTACTCAATAAAAAAATACAGAGTTCCTGTATTCCTGCAGTATTGGCACACATATTCGCTTAGCTTTTATTCAGTCTGGCAGCGTTCAATATTGTGACTATTGCACTTGTATCAAATTCATTCAGATTAACTAATTTACTTACAGTTTTAACTTCAATACACCTACCATCACAAACAGTATTTTTAGCATAAAGCGTTTAATTTTCATATAGCTCTGCATATTATCATGTACCATTCAAAGGTATAGGTACAGAATCACCATGGTGATAAACAGCATAGATAACAGCGTGTCAGTCAAAGTGAGCAAGACGCATAGAAAATATGAGAGGATTATTGAGTCTATTTGTATGCTGTCACAACTGACAAGTTCAGCCCATTGTAACTGATATTAAACCATTTTCTTATTATATTATTTGTTTTCTGATGTAGTACAGTTTTGCAAGTTTTATTAAAAGTGCAAAAAAAGTGCTTTTAAAAGTCAAATAGATTGGATACATAGATTAACATCCACCACTGAAAGAATCAGGCAAATAGGAGATTCATTTTTACAATTTAATATACAGTAATGTTCTTTCTGTAGTGTACATATAGGAACAAGGGTGATCAAAAAAAAACATTTATGTGTTTCAACTACACAAAAACTAGTGTGTATTTACAGATACAGATGTTACAGATATGTCAGTACACGTCACTTCATACATTTCATTATCAATTACTGTAGTGAGTAGGGTAAAGAAAACAAGCAGGATATTCATTATTTGTGATTAAGATTATTGCAAGTTGTCAAGTTGAGTCTTGACTATGACATTCACAAGTTTTGTAGGCTTCATAGTCAATATACTGGATATATTCCCAACATCATGGGCTGTCTTTGACCAAAATATAACATCAAGTCAGTGGAATGGGAAATAGCCCGTGGACAAAACATAGTAATAGTTATGTGGCCAGAAATCCTAAGAAAAAGAACAAATTCACATTTTTGGAGACTGCATCGCTTAAATCATGTTATCAGATGTGACAGAACTGCTGCAGGCAGAACTCAATAGAGGGCAACACAAGAAAGTGTGTCATGCTCTTTTTTCCTTGTGTCCTCAAAACAGGCAGGAGCTGTAATTTGATCAAAATAAATTGATAATAGTGAGTAGGCTACCCTGTCTCACTTGCAACAGGAGAACTCACAGTATAAATTGTTTTCTATATCAAACAAATCTTCTTTACCAGCCAACAATATACTGGTTGAGAGAACACTTAACCAAGCATTTATCCATAGGGAACTTAAAAGGTGTGTCATTTTTATCTATTTGCTGCCTCTCTGGAAGGTATTGGGGAGGCATGAGCCTGAGAGCTTTGTACAATATTGAAACAGATGAGATATGCCTCTTATTTATAGCCTGTGCAGCATGGAATTTTCTATTTCTTCCCTGCATTATAGAAACAGTGGTCCCTTGCATCCAAAACTCAAGTATCTAATGTAATCAATGTACCAAAAGTAATTTAGAAAATATTATTATTTTGTAAAACAGTTATATGGCTCACAGTTAATATAGGTGTTTTTACCTGCTTACCTGCTGACCCTGTTTAAATAAAATACAGCTGTTGAAGTACAACTTGCATTTACAAATACATAAACACTGAAATTTAATCTTTGATTTTCATCTAAACAGAGCTGTTAGTTACACTGACATGGTTCATGACCTAAATTAATTGTTGAAGTGGAATGTCATTAACAAATTTTTTTTTTCGAACGAACACGTGCATTATTTGTATGTTTATAAATTAATTATGATTTTATTGAATACATCTACATCTCTACAAAATCCTTTTTAAAAGAACAGATTATTTCCATCCAATATAGTTGTTTTGTTGCAGCTTCCACTTGGCTTTAAAGTCTTTGTTCAAGAAATAACTATTTGATTATGCTCTTTTTCCAGTAAAGTATCAATCATAGAGTATGTATGCAGTAATTTCAGAAGCAGAGCTTGAAAATGTGAGCATAAGTCATTTTTGAACCAGCATGGGACCAACAGACATAAAAACATGTCTATTATGAATCCCCTTTGAAAGTGTCCAACTGTCATAATTTCCTTGAAAATAGCTGGTTTCAACGCTCTTAGAGGAAGCCAAACCTGTAAAAGCACCCGTCCACAGTCACAATAATACATTTACATAACTCCTTCTATCAAAGCTATTATTTTCTACACAGTACTGCCAATATAGTCACCTCTGTTATGTCAAGCCTACTGAGGTAAACATAATGAACAATAGCGAAACTGGTTTCTCACCAGCCACCCTAGAAAGGGTGGTAAAGATGGGGAGATGGGTTGGGTAAGCACATTGGAAATAGGGCAGATTTACCTCTTTGTGGCTACGTGACTGTCTGTACCACTTAGTGAGATCACGCTTTATTTGAACTGGATTAAGCTGTGAGTAAGCCACTTGCTGATACATTTATGAATAACATGTTAATAGTTTAATTCTGGTGGGGAAAAAAGGAAACTATTCTGCATATTTATAAGACGACTGTGCAGTCGTCTTACTCATCTGGCCCATCTTTACACAACAGTCTGATTTACATAAAGATTAACACGAACATATTTAGGTATGATCTAATTCAATCCAGCACAAAAGCACTGCAATACATACTGCTTCTGTTTGACAAGATTTTTGGAGTTGGGGTTCAAAATAACACGGCACTCGTACAATGAAATGCAACTTCATACAACAAGTAAAATCTACATAGTACATTTTCAGAAAAACTTTAACATTATGAGGTCCAACTGTGTTTTTTTATTACAATGATTACATTCTGTTGTACATTATATTGTAAACATCTAGTTTATGCAAGTCCCACGCTTTGCCATTAAAAGGTGCTTTCAGGCAGCGAATGGTTGAAGCATAACGGAAAGGAGAGCAGCTGCTGCTCTTGTGAAAATGAAAACTTGCCACTTTGTTTGGAGTGTATAATAATAGTTTAACTGTTTTAGCTTGCAACCGTGGCTTACTGTATGACCATGGCAATCACAGAGAGAAATTATACTGGTGCTAATTCACCCTTCACCAGCAGAGAGCAGATAGATCAATGAAACTCCAGCTTCACAGTCTGATATACTAGTTGCAAAACTCGCTATAACTGTATCATATTGCTATCCATTTCCTCTATTTTAAGCAACAGTTCACTGTCTGAGCCTGTGGTGAGATTGCACAGTAGTTGGTGGATAGCAGCAGACTGTGGTGTACAGGACCAATAGGACTGCAGGTAGCTGAGAGTCTCTGTGGAGAACACACATGCAAAAAAACAAAAATCAAATGGTTTGGATGTGAGGGCACTAGTAGCTTCTTTTGTGAGGAACAGATATGCTATAGCATTAGTGTAGTAGTTATCTATACCAGCGATCCCCAACCACCGGGCCGCAGACCGGTACCGGTCCGTGGGTCATTTAGTACCAGGCCGCACAGAAATATATATATATATATGTTTTATTTTGAAAAATGGCCGGACTCTTTCCCAATTACATCCGTCTTTGCCTCTTGACACAGGTTAAGACAGGTCAAGACGCTCCTCTCGGAAACGTGATACGTTGTTAAGCCCTCAAAGCTTGCAAAAAAATTTGTAAAAAACATCTTTGGAAAGCTTTTTCAGTGACCAAAACTACTCCTAGATGGGACCAGTTCATTGCGGAGAAACAAGCTCAGGGCTTCCACTAATTAAGCATAATGGTGAGTTGTATTTTTATGCACTTTATATTTGTTTTTATGCTGGTCGCATCATTTTATTTCGTTGTATTTACCCCCCACACAGAGAAGGGCGGTCCGTGAAAATATTGTCCTACATGAGACCGGTCCGTGGCGCAGAAAAGGTTGGGGACCACTGATCTATACCTAACTTGTTTTCTTTATGCATTTCCATCCTTTGCTATGCATCTATTCCACACTATCCCCACATTTATTATGCTTTTGCCCCTTTAGGCTCTTCCTTTATTTCATCCTCTTTCACCTTTCCTTTATCTTTATTTTCAAAGTCTTTTGCCTCCCTCAGTTCTGCTCCACATTTGATTTATCTAGCTTTTTTTTGGCAGTTTCCCTCACTCCATTTTCTCTTAGCCACATTCTCTCCCTCCCTGTTCATGAAAGGTTTATAGAGTAGACAGGAGAGGCACATCTCGGCAGCTACTGATGGAAGAGACTGCAGGACATTAGCGTGGTGATGTCAGAGTATTTTTTTCCCTCTGCTGATGACTGAGAACAGTGTAAGACCTGATGTTCAATCTTTCTCTCCCTTTTCCCATGCATCCTTATAGGCATTTCCTCTCCCAGTCTTATTCTTCTGTCTTTCGTTCACTGCATTTCTCACCATTTCCCACTATTTTAAATAATTATTGTCTCTCAGTCTCTGGAGGTCTCACTATTACACCGGAGATCATCATCAGTCTGACAACATTATCTGCAGGGATGCTATCGTAACATGTCCAAAAATAACTCTCCAAAACTCAGCTGCAACTTCATACCCTGTCCATGAATAACATAAACAGAAATGGAAATTGTGTGTCCTTGCTGGGGATGGATCTCTTTTGTTTGTGCTCATGACTTAAAGCCAAAATAAGGCAACAACAGCACCTTGACAAGCCTTATTTTAAAACTACACAATATAGACAGGAGAGACAGCATTAGCACACATAAGGTCTTTATTATCTGCATTAAAGGGAAAAAAGCTGGTCTGGGAACCACGGTATGTCTAACAAAAATTGATTCTTGTTTCCAGTATCCTGTCAGTGTTTTTTCTAAAGTGGTTGAGAAGTGTTAGTCCTTGAAGGTGAGAGAACACCTCCCATCCTGTTAACTGGAAATAGGTACCAGCAACACATCTGTTATTCAAAGGCATCTGTTATTCAAAGGCACCATTCCAAAAATGTGTGTGACATCAAATTTGAATAGTCCACCAGCATCCACAGCCTGCAGCTTTTCTCTCAACTCTTTAACTTTCTTCTCTTGTGACATCTGACAATGCTCAAGCACTTCCAAATCGTCAAGCATCTCCTGCTGAGAAATGTGCTCATTGCAATTTCCAACAGTGTCACTAGTCAAGGTTCACATTAAATTGCCTTTGATTTGTGCTACTTAGTGACCAAATTATTTTCTAGCACATCTTTAAGGGCCTCCAAAGATCACCACAAGACTCTATCAATAGGTTCCTGAGTCAGTACAGTGTCTGCTTATAGCTATGGCTTTCGAAAGCTGCTTCTATGACAGAAGTCTCCAACTGCACAGTGGAGAAGCTAGGAGGTAACGTTTTAAATGAGACCAAAAAAACCTACTATTATATGAATAACAACCGAACAGAGTGGGTGGCTGAACATTTGGCTCTGTCTTTTGAGTTAGTGCAGAGGGCTGGATCTTCCGCTGCTTCAGCACAAAAATAGCAATGGAAGTAAAACCTCTGACACACTCACTAGAGAGGGGGACACCTGGAGAGCAATAATAGAATAATAAAGGAAATTCCCAAATTATATATATTATCTCAAACTATCGAATCAAAACCTGGAGGTCTGAAACCAAGGATAGAGAAAGACAATGGCTGCGTCTAAGTCTCTTACACTGTGTGCACGTTTCCTCTCACTTGTGTCTTAGTCCTTCCCATGGGAAGTCATGGAGAGATACAAGGAAACCATGCGAGAGAGAAAAAATGAGGAAAGATGTTTATAGAGAAATGAGACACCCTTTCCTCTGAAGCGCCACGTGAAGCTACATCCCTTTCTGATGACCACGGCAGCTGATCACGGCTGGATCAGCTGGCAGTCAGCTTTAACATCTGTACAGACTTTTGATGGAGTTTGCGTCTGCACACATGTGAACTGTGTTAATACAAATTAAATTATCAGTGCCAGAGTAGCAGTCTATTCTCTCTGTAGGCTGTTAAACAACTACCTGCACATGAATAACAACCTGTATTCTGTATTTAAACTGTCATGCTTCGAGGCAGATTATGAATTCTACTGGCAGAGTGTGTTTATATTTCTATTCATTATTTACATCTGTATGTATTAATATTCTAATTGTGAATTTATTATTGAAAATCCAGAGTATGATTATGGTGTCTTTTGAACACTGGAAATGATCTATTAGGCTAAATGTTTGGGGGGATATTTAAATTAGGCTATGTCATTCACATCAAACCTGATGCTCAGGAATTATCAGCGTCACATGTGACTGAATGGAAATGATGATAAATGATGTCCCCCCAAATGATAAGTGTTTTTTTGCTGATAGATAGACTAGATGTTTAACTTCATGTTGAAACAGAAAGAAAATTAAATATAAAACCTGGGAGTACTCTTGAGTTTAAACTGTTACCTGATATCCAATAAGTGGCCATGTTGGCTGATAAAACGACTTCCGTGAAGGCTGCTCTTGTGTACCGTTGCTCATGGCTCTTTAAATATTCCTCCTTGCTCCTCTGAGCACAAATAAGAGCTTTGGGACAGCTGGATGGATGGCAAAATTACTTCCGATTTATGCGAGGAAATATCAAATAAGATATTTGGGATGGAAGACAGGTTTGTCACTACGGGCAGAAAGTTAGGGGTTGTACCAATACATTCCAGCTAACCAAGGTGAATGATAGGTGGTTATAGGAAACACAGGGACTACAGCCAATATTATCTTACCGGAAAAAGAGGGTTGAAGCTGGAACCAATGTGCATTGGAAACACACACCTTGGATAATGAATAACCAACTGACAAACAAAACCAACGACTAAGAAATCATACGGTCTGTGGGGGTGGCAATACAACAGGAATTAATTTTCTGTCTAGTATATATGCTCTGCTGTTAAGGGGGCCAAGTGTATTGAGTGCCAACAAGAACACACTGAGCATCTTCAATTGCACTGCCAAGGATGGGGACCAGAGCAGAATAACTTGCACAGCTCGAGCCTCCGGTGGGTTCCAGAAATTGGAATTAGAGCTGTTTTACCTGCATGTGCCCAAGTCATGCTGATTTCAAAAGCTAGACACAATTTTTTAGTTGTCCTGTTGGCCTTTCAGTTATTGAACTTCAAATATCTTGGGGTGTTCTTGAGTGAGGTTAAAATGGAGTTTGGACTGGTGTGGCATTGGCAGTAATGCAAACACTGTGGACATATGTTCCAACCCTCGCCTATGGCTGTGAGCACTGGGTAGTGTCCAAAAGGATGAGATTGAAGCCAAAATGAGTTTCCTTCACATTCAAGGCGGCCGGACTCACCCTGACAGTGAGGAGCTCAGAGGTCTAGAGGGAGTGCTGAGTAAAACCAATGCTGCTTTCGTATTGAAAGCATCCAGTTGAGGTGGTTCAGTCATCTGATCAGGATGGTTCCTGGAGGCCTTTAAGACATCTATCTATTATGCAACCAACATAGTTCTTACAAAATCTCTTACAAAATAATAATAATAAAAAACATCTATTTAATCTTAACATCTATTTCAGTTATTATATGTACAAACAGTAATTGCATGTTCATATCTTGTTATGTGATTTATTCAGAATTGGCCTTTTTTTGTTTTTAGCCACTTTAAAGCCACGATAAGCCTTTCAGACACAGGGATAATCTTTTTCGATCAGATGAAAAAACAAGTGCTAACAAGAAGAACTCACAGATAAAACCAAAACCAATCCAACAGAACGATATTTTAACATTGGTACATGTTGTGAGGGAGGAATCAAAAGAGAGGAATATAATCCTTTAGGCGTTTTGGGCAGCTGTTCAACTATGTTCTCTTTCTATTGCTCTTTCCTTTCGCTCTCATGCTCTCTGCCACACACATGTGTGTGTGTATGGGTGCATAAAATTATATGAATTGATAGTATATACAGAAAGCTGTCTTCTCAGATCATGTTGACACTATTCATCAAGGGCTGTAGTCTGGCAGATATTAATAGGGAAGCAGCGGGTTATGATTTCCTCCAGTATTTATCATTCATGTATCCCCCAAAACTGATGGATGGTACAGTTAAAGGTCACTTCTAGACTCATGATAGCATGTCAGAAGACCAAGTTTTGTCTTTCACTGTTGCTGTAAGTAAAGTCAGATTTCTGCTTTGTGAGTGTGTGATTCAATTTTGAAAGATGAGGACGGCATTGAAATCCAAAGCCAAGATTTCTCATCTCACAAAGAAAATAATCACTACAAAGTTGTGATGAGAGGACATACACGGATCACCTCACATTTCTGGTAAAAGTAATACCCAGCCAATTCCAAATCAAACACCTGTCCTCCGCTAATTAACAATGAAAAACACCAGGTGTGTTGGCTGCAATATCTTAAAACACATCAAATTATCCATTGTGCATTGTGAACACTAAAAAAACACAACTTGTTGTCACAGATGAAGAGGTATATGACCATATGTCCTTGACTAGCAAGAAAATAATTGTCATTTCTTGCTGGAACTGTGAAAATAATGAAATCTGTTTGCATCCGCTTCGTTACTGTAACAATGGCAGTTACAGCTGGAGGGTGATTATGTGTTGTCCATCCAGCTCTGTCAAATCCAGTTTCTAGTTGAACGGGCGCTTCAGGAAGAGAAGGAAAGTCAGTGACTTTTATGACAAATTTTCCTGCTTCATTGGTAACAATGATTACTTTTTCTGGCAAACAGATATAGTGATCAAAAACTTATTAGAAAAACTATGTTTAGGTTGTTTTTAAAATAAATAAAATAAAATAAAATGGGGTTACTTCAGTTGGTCCTGAAATAACTAAACATACGTTAATTTAATCAGTTTAATTGATTGAATTTGTTTGAGAGCTTTTTTTTTGTATTAGTTTAGAATCTGTTTGATTTTTCTACAATGTGTCTGTTCTTCATTTTGATTATAATAGGACATTTCCTCAAACTCAGCTGTGCAACCACAGCTTCAATAGTTTTCAGGAACTTTTAATATGCTTTTACCGAATCTTTTTATTTTCTTGTAGAGGTAGTGCATTTTTTCCTTGTTAATTAATGTACTCCAGGTTTTGCTGCCATACAAGAGAACTGGTTCTGTTACGCTTTCGAAACTTTAATCCATATTATAATTGGGAGGTTGAAGCTGTAAAAGCTGTAAAATACTGTTAGGGCTTTACTTCCAAAGTAGTTACAGCCTTGTTAAAATGCCCTAAAGCACTATTTTCTAGACTATAGTGTATTCAGTTTAGTGTGGTTTGATGGGGTTTCTAATGGACTGTGGCATGTCACAACCCAAGTATGGTTTCGAAGGTGTATATGTATATATATTATACATTATATTTAAACAGTTTGAACGTAACACAATGTCCTTTAAATGTTGTATATTGAATGTAATCAAGAAGAAATCTCAAAGGGAGTGGATACACTGTTGCATGCCCACATGTGGATTTTATTCTAAATATGTGTTCAAAAGAGAAAAGTGTCCAAGGGGAATAAGTGAGAGTTAATGGTTAGTTCTGAAATGATTCTGCCTGGACTCACATACACATTTTTCAAAGACGAGCTGCACATAAGTAGAGACAATGCGTGTTGTAAGTCAAGAACAGGTTAATGCTTTCTAATAGTCTAATTGCTGCAAATGCAGTGAGACAGCAATTTGTTAATGCTGCAATATGCTAAAAACATATGTGTGTCTATGGATTCTAACAGTCAAAGACCCTGCATGCTAGCTTGAATTAGCATCATAAGTCCTTGGAGTTGCGGTGGTTTAGTGTGATATATATTTACAGTCACAGAGTGTTTCTTCGGGGATGTGCCACATAATATGCCAAGAGACAGGTTTTAATTATGATCTCACCAGCATGCTGCATGCGCCTTGTGTTGGCTCTGATTAGTGCTTAGGGAATCAAGGCTGTAATTGTTTGTGCTGAGAAAAAGTGTGTGTGTATGTGTGTGTATGTTTGTGTGTGTGTGTGTCTCAGTGATGAGAGTGGTTGGTCACCCATAGGGCTTATGTTTCTACTCTGAACAGAGGAGAAGTGATTTATTTGCTCAGGGCCACACTGTGCGTCCAATCAGCATCAAGCACCCCAGGGTGACACCATCATGGTCATCTCTTCTGCAGGAAATGATGCAAGCTCCACTGAATTACATAGGGTGTGAGACCAATAAAATGGGGCCTATTCTTGTCACAGCATCAGATAAGGACCAGCTTCTGGATGCATTGCAGCAATTACTGCAGGCCTGCACTCCACGGCTGTGGAATTGGGAAATGATCATCTGTGAAACACAGCAGAGTACCATCGCCTCCAGCACAATAACTCAACATGTCCACTTGGCTATGTCAGCTCTGCATGGAGAGAATGTGAAGGATAAAATGAAGGAAAGAGAAGATTAGAAGAAGGTGGAGAAGAAAGAAGGAGTAGTATAAAAGCATGTATATATCAGTCGTATAAGTTTGACATACATAATTTCATTAGAGGCGATATAAATGAATAATACTGCTAAAAAGGGAAGCTTCCACATTCCATGCACGCATTACACACCCTAAAATCACATCTTTGTCCAAGGAAAAATGCACCCTAAAAAAAAATCTACATGAATCAGCGTTGCACTTTGATGAGTCAGGAATGAGTGGATGGGTGAAAGGAAGGTTAGGAAAGTGCTGTAAGTAGTGCAGCTATATGCTATGAACCAGGATGAAGCAAAAATGAAGAGATGATAAGGTCCTATTTTGGATTCTGCTTGTACGTAGACGGAATCATAAGTGATCTCCAAAGACAGGAGGATTACAGGAAAGATATTAGTGTCTTGGTCAGTGTGTTCTTTGGTCGGGTTCACTTAGATCGGGCAAGATAGACAGATGAGAGCTAACATAGGAAGAAGAAGATGATTTTAAAGACTGGAGGAGATTCAAAAGGAAGTTACAGCAACAAAAACAGAACAAATACTTAATGAAGAGCTGATATAATGAGGTAAATGTCTATTTATATCACCGGAGACAAGATGGCCAGCCATCTGCAATTCACTCTCTTTATTGCTGCATATTGGTTCATACCAATATGATCTCATCTCCCAGTGGAAAGGTATGTGCAGCCTGTGTTTCTGACAGGCTGACATCGCCCTGTTGGAGAGGGTTGGTGGGTGCACAAAGGAGGGGGGGCGCAGTTGGAGAAGGTCTTAGGTCAATGACTGTATTAGACACACTGATTGATCCTGTGGAGAAAGGTGCCATCACACCTAATTAATGAGCGAGAGAGACGGTTATGTGAGGTGGCCCTCTTTCACTGACCTGGAAAGGAAGACATGAGGGAGGAACACTGTGGCTGGATGTGAGGCAGAGGAAAACTAATGATCTGTTTATGCATTCATATAGTACATTGAATAAGCATGGGATTATATTATAGCAATTTAATGTGTAAGTATGTACTGTAAGTACATAAAGATGCGACTACTGACCTGTAGAGGGAGGGCGCAGCAAGCTATTATAACTGTAGATATTTTAATATACTGCAAATTTCCATTTAAGAACATACTCTATACAGAAACATGCAAGACCGGGGGCTTAATAGGTAATATAAATCTTTAATGAACACTGAAAACAAATAAATAAAGTATTATTTTCAAATGAAATACAACCTTGTTTTGTGCAATTCATTTAATTTCTTGTATGTGGGTAAATGTTTCATTTTCAAGCCTGCAAAACGCAAGACAAATAGACATGATCCCAATACACTCCTTTGCGTATAATAGTGTATACGTACTACAAAAAAATAAAACAATTTTCAGTGAGCTGCTAAGTTAACCGAAATGCTGTCTTCACTAAGACTATAACACATCCTTTTAAGATTTCATGAGTCGGTGTCTCTTATGGGTTGCAATGTCTCGGAATCGTTTCACTTTTCAAGTCTGGTTCGCATCTCGTAAGTGAGAACGTCTGGGCTGAGTGTGTTCGCTTGACAGGGGCAATCTGGCTGCGTGTGGGCACTGATGGCATTTATGTGTACATTTTCAGTATGCGTTAGGGAAACCTAGCAGAAAGACGTTCCGGTACCGACAGAAATGGAGCTTTCTCAAGGCTTCAGAAGAGATAGATAAATGATTGTACAGGAGAGAGAGAGGAGCGAGAGAATGAGGGAACCGTGGAGACATTACACTGTGACCTTCTTACTGATCATTTTGTACAAGAATAAAGCATATATACATGTGTACATATATATATATATATATAAAGAAAGGGGCAAGGAAACATGAGCTGTCAAACATTTAGACAATCAGTATTTAAATTACCTTGCCAGCTAAAATTGTCTGTTCACATTTTACAGGACAACTTTGTGGTTCAGCGTTGACCTGCTGTAATTACTGCAACTGTGAGTGTGTAGTTTTTTCTTTGCCCAGCCGTCAGATGAACTGTGGAACTGTGGATAAGCCTTTTGGACACGATTCTGATTAAATGTACCTGTGGTCAGAGGAAGTGCAGGATATGTTCTCTTTCTAAGTAGTGCACAAAAGTAACAGAGCAATGCATCCTACTTTGAAGCCCGACACCAGGGTTCATGTTCTGTCTCACATCAATTATTAATGCTGCTATTAATATGTAATCATGACAACCTAAGCCTAACCAAATGGTTTTAGTAGCCTTACTTTAACTTATTGTAGTTTCCATGTGCGTGCATTATATAAATAACAATGTTGGCACGTTGTCCGCAATACATGCATTATGTGGGTTGTTTATTAAATGAGATCTAAACTGAGGCTTTGTTCACAATGGATTATTTTACCACTGTCTTCAAGCGATATCACTGCAAACTCAGATTTTATCATAACTGAATGAAATGGAGGCCATATCTCTGTACATAAGAACCAGGTTGTAAAAAAAACAATAATAATTTCCCATTAGTTTATAGCTTTGTATTCTCAGGTTGGAACTCAGCCTCGGTTTGGTGGCCAGACTCCTGATTCATAACAGATATCTGTTATATGTGGACACTCCGTAAATCCCATCAGTACTTGAGAGCACAGGTAGTGAACAGAGAAAACAGCTGCCCATCACCCCAGAGACCAGATTCAATTCCCCAGCCTCCCAGTTTTAACTGTCAGAGGTTGTTTTCTCTTTTTTATCTACCTCTTTTTCCCTTCACGGCTGGATCATTTGTCTCAGTCTGATCTTTGCTTTTGCTTCTCATTTCTCCTAAGGGGTTTTGGGGGTTGAGTGGAGGGTGTGGACAAACAACTCAGAATTCAGTAATCTCAGAATAAGAATATGATTTATTTTCTCAGGAGAAAAGCCAATTGTGAGCCGAATGTTTTTCCTCTGGGCACTCAAAGCAATAATGGCCTGAATTATAAATTTTGCCTCATTTTAATGCTACAATTTTTATTATTCTCTGTGCACGCTGTTTGTTTATGGTCCTTTATTTTGTTTCTAATAATAGATGCCATTTACAGTTAATTTATCACCAATTGATAGAGATGGCCCTCTGGTTGTCCTGCCATTACCTGCTCTTGCTTAGCCATGCAAAAGAGATTTGTTACACAAGCGTCACATGATATTCAGCCTATGAAGCAGTTACCTTTGAGAGCTGTTTGTTAATAATGTAGTGAGGAAGGTCGTTTGAATGAAATGCCAAAGAGACACAGAGTTTTAGGGAGTCTTTTTAACTGAAAGTGTTAATGAAAGTGAATATGATACTGTAATGTCAGTGTTCATTTTCATATTATTATTTTTAAAATCGGTGTGAAACCATGAAACCAGAGTTCAAGAAGTGTAACTTTTGAATGGTGTTGCTGGTGTCAGGGAGCTTCTTTTTCTCCCTCTACTGGGCAGGTGAAAGGTGACATGCGTGTGATATCCTACTGGGACAGTCTCTCATTATTGCCTATGTTGGGGACCTTGCAGATAACCTCACACTGCAATTAATCACACCAGCCTTAATTATCTCATTATGAAAGCCAATTCATCCTTCATGCTGATCCTCACAGAGAAGGAGCAAAGGGGGGAAAAAAGGGGGGGTGAGGCGGGTGGGGGGCGAGAAAATTAAGTGAAAGGTGGATTTTTGAATAATCCCAAAAGATATGACTACAGGAATATCTTTATAACTCTACCTCCCCACTTTTTTCTCTCTCTCTCTCTCTCTCTCTCTCTTCTTACCTGGTTGGCTGTCTCACTTGCTGACAGGAACTGTCGAGTGAGAGATCTCTCCTGCAGCAGACGGCGGTGACGCCTCATCAGACTTCCAGCAAGCCCTGTGGCCCCTGATGGCGCCACAGCTGGGTGGATGGACATGATCACTCACTCACAGACAGGATTAACCCCCCCAACTGCATCGGTCTTTGCTGTCCTGTTTCTAATCTCTGTCTCCTGGCCTCTGCCTGTCTTCTCGCTTCAGATTGTCTCTATCCCACAGCGCTCGTGTCCATGTCACAGTGGTGTTAAGTCTAGACAAAGCAGGCTGTAGCCCAAATTCTTAAGACTGCTATTTACCGAACAGGCTTTGAGGGATTTTGTCGGTAGCACACAGGGTTGTGCTGTAAAACTTTTAAGACTATTGCAACATTTTGGGTGATTGCAACCATTTCAAAATCTTTTGCATCTTTAGCTTTTTTTGCATCAGATGGCACGCGAGAGAACAAAAGAAAAACAATTATTTATGATAAGCTCAAACAATCCTTATAATGCATATTTCATATCAATTCTCTTCCATATGATGATAAGGCTTTATCATTTTTCCTTTGAAATAGAGTACATGATCAAAGATTCTTTTGTCAGAAAAAGATTGGACTATCATTTGACTTTAACGGCATTAAAATATGTCCCATTATAGTCCAAGGCTCTATGATCAGACACGT
Organism: Larimichthys crocea; assembly: GCF_000972845.2. NCBI lineage: Eukaryota > Metazoa > Chordata > Actinopteri > Sciaenidae > Larimichthys > Larimichthys crocea. Next base: position 26,520,610 of record NC_040018.1, on the reverse strand, counting down.
TATCTGTGCTGTTTCTAAAAATGCACTCTTTAATTTTAATGTCTATTTGCTGCCTGTGAATCACACTGCTGTGCTGAAAACTCACTGATCTTTCTCCAATAAACATAAAATGGAAATTAATAGCGTCTGAGAGCTCTTTAATCTGACTTAAATATTCTTGTAAAAACAGGCCCCTTTTACTTTGAGTTTCTCCTAATCAGATTTTAGATACATTTTAGCTCAGTTGATCTCTAATGATTTTCCTTGTTACTGAGCCTTGGTGTCACATAAAAATAAGCTAATTATGTAAAACGGCAAAAGGAAAAAGAGTGCACAGCTTTATATGATATCGAAAGAGAGCCACACTAGAAAACTGGATGTCTTACTGTACTGTCATCAATATCATCACAAGCAAAAGAGTTATTAAAAAAAAACTTAAATGTAAGGCTAACTGGCTGTTATTATATTTTAAAATACATTTACACATTTACTCTATTTGGGTTATGAAAAATATCCTGGATATCTAAAATAAATAATTTCTGATTGAATCATCGGTCTGCCGAAATGTAAAGTGAGGTTGAAAAATAACCACAAAAACACATTATAAATACATTAGATATATAAATGCATGGACACACAGAGAGAATCTATAAAATGCTTCCAATGCGATATGCAGCGCAAACTTCAAAGCTTATTCAGTTCATTGCCACGGTCGTTTAACTTCCCGTGATGCAAGGCGCACAGCCACCACACTGACATGCATTTCAACCAGCGCCATAACACACACCAGCACTGCCCACTTTGGCTGCACTCTTCACACCAGCTAAAGCTTTTAGGGTCCCGGCGGACACACAGAACAGTGTCATGCTGAGCTGCTTTGATAGAGAAAGCATACGTTCTGTCGCAAGCAAGATGGGTTGGGAGGGAAAGGAAGGGAAAAGAAACTGACAAAACACTACATCAAAGTGTGGTAGCAGAACAGATCTCTCGTGTGGCTGAGTCGTTTACTGTCTCACACATGCATGTGGTGCACATCACATGTACAGTTTTACATGCATTACAAGTTATGAATATTCCAAGGTGAAATGATTCCTCATGACTGTTCCAGAGAAGTGCCTTTTCTCTTCTGTGATCTTTTCCCTACTCCTTTGGTCTTGTTAAAGATCGGCTCAGAACAAAACTAGTTCTGCAGACATAAACTTGTAGTCTTGTACTGCATTATGACCCCACCCTACCACTGGAGTAGCTGTAGCTCTTTTATCTTTCTCTGTTGGTGTAATTTCTAATAATGGACTTTTCTTTCCACCTTTTCTACAACAGTCTAAAATCATTAATGAGTAAATCTCAGAATTTAAACAAAGATATGATAATTTGTTTATATTCTGTAACCTGCTGTGAGTCTCTTTGAAGCTCTATAGCCAATACTGTTGAGATGCTGGCTGTTCATGTATCAGGTTTTAAAATACATGAGCAACATGTCTCTGCATGAATAGGCACTATCTTGCTCAATAGGAGGGATTATAATGATCATAATATTGATTAAACACTTTCCAACACATCATTTGAATTGTCAAGAAGCTACAAAAGTTACTTTCATTTTTTTTTTAGATATGTGCATACTTAAAAGTAAAAAAACAAACAAACAAAAAAAAACACAACAAAACTAATAAAGGACTAATTATCTTTAATTCAAAGCCCAACGCAGCACACATTTGTATCCCTCGGCAAATACTTCCCTTTGGGGATATGCCACCTGTCTGGCTCTTTCCTGCAGTCTACACTTGTCAGATGTTCCACCCATGATACAGGAACTAATTGGGCATGAAGGTGAGAAACCAAGAAGCATCCTGTACAAGCCCTCTGCAACACACACCTGTCATAACGGAGCTAAACTCAACAGTATGGCAGGTAAAGTACTCAGGGTTGTGTGTATAAGAACTTGTCAAGTTGATAAAATGGATAAGTGATCCTAAAAAAAGGATGTGTATACCTAACCAAAGACAGACTGATTTCATATTTTCAATGCTGAATGGAAATTCCTGTTTATTTATTTATTTTAATCTTCACGGCTGCAGTGGCATTGCGAAGAATTAAGTTTGATATGAGCCTATGAAGTCCGACAATGCTTAACCTCACTGTGATGTCCCAATACACTTGACTGAAGTCTTCCTTCAATGAGTCAAAGTAGAGGTTATTTAATCAAACAAGCAGCCTCGTGATATAAGTTGTAGGAACCTGTCATCCAAACCTCTTCTTCCACTCTTATTTTGAACCCAAAACAATGTAAACCAAATGGCCCAAGTGTGAATGCTGAGTGTAGATTACATCAGATTTATGTGTTCCAGAAAAAAACAAAAAAAAAACAATATTGCAGCATCAAATATTCATAGTCGTCTGTGATCAGCATACAGCCCCATTGATCCATATGGAAAATGCAGCTGCCGGTAATACAGACATGATCTATCAGCGGCAGGAGAAATAAGACTGAGGAACGTGGAGTGCAAGGGAAATTTGCAATCACATGGAGAAAATACATGAATTTCCTGGAGTGAAGTATGAAGGTGAAAGATGTTGCGCCTACGTGAAATTGGAAGCAGACACAACTCTTACATAAATATGATCCTTGGACAAGTGGCTTTCTCCATCCTGACAGCTTATTTTCTGGGCAGACAGATGAGTGATGTTTCAATGGGTGTGACAGGAAGAGAGTGGCTGACAGTGGTTTTCTGTTTTTTTTCCGCCATGCCATGAGGACAAGAGAAGCTTCATTTTTCTTTTCTTTTTTTTTTGCACTGTATCGAGAAAGAGGGACAGGATATGTTAAGTGATGGAGAGAGGTTTCCTGATAGAAAAAGATTTTTAGAGGAGAACATGTTTTTGAGTTTAAGTAAAAATGGGAATAGGGCTAGAAAGAAAGAGGTGCATCACAGATTAAGAGGAAGCCTCTCCAGTTTAAAACATTTTTCTTTTAGGAGTGTGCAGTACTCACCTGAGGACTATTTCCCCCATCAGCAATAACAAAATATAATACTCTGTTTTATTTGTACTTATTTTTCTAGTCATATTTTATTTCAAGTTACATGTAAGAAAAAATAGCCTTAAAACAAAATCTCAATAGTTTGTCTCATCCTCACAGATTTACTTGATGGCAATATTTTGAAACACTCAAGGTCACCACAGCAGAAACTAAAAGCATCACGCCACTTTGACAAATTGTTAAAAGGACAAAATATAAATGTTAGAGACCACAGTGTGTCTGCCACAGTAAATTACAGGTAACTGCACAGAAAAAATCACAAGACAACAAGACATCATTTTAATGTTCTGATAGCGTTTTAAAAAAGGAGTTTCAGACAACGGGGAGAGTGCAGATGAATGCCATGGCAGAGCTTTACAAGTGAGCAGAAGGATTTTGAAGTCAGTTCAGAGTTGAAGCTGGAATAGCCATGTAAAACGTGAAAGTAGGGTGGTCGCATGTCTCTGTTCATCCTTTGCCATGTCAAAAAAACAACAATGACTAATAATATGCTGTGTTGCTGCGCATCTACTCCATCTGCTAATACAAAGATTGAATATGGACATTTTGAGTGGTATAAAGTAGTTTACAAGTCCTCCATATGAATGACAAAGTGCATTATTTGTCATTTAAAACTGCCAGACTGACATCCCTGTAGACATCTTTCACAGCAGACATTCTGAACTGAAGAAAACCACAGGTGTAAAATATAACATTAATCATAGCTGCATGCCTTTTCCTTGATGACAAATCAAAATATCTGCTGTGAAGAAAATACTTACTAGCAGGACATTATTGTTATTATATACATTATTATTGTTAAGGTTTAATTAGATTTATGAAAAGTTTGTGGTTTGGATTAATCCTTTTAAAAATTGTGGTTGGGGTGGTGTTTAGCTCAGTTGGTAGAGCAGCCGCCCCATGTGCAAAGGCTCAGTCCCTGCTGCGGAAATCAGGGTTCAAATCCAACCTGTGGTTTGTTCCCCATCTCTCTTTCCCCACATTCCTGTCACTCTTAAGCTGTCTCTATCAAAATAAAGTTTGAAAAGGCCAAAAAATAATATTTAAAAAGTCCGAAAATGTATTGAAATGTATTGACACCATCCACCTCGACCTCCTCCCTCTGCTAACTTGACTCTGTGACAAAGACAAAGTTCTTCATACTTTGTTCCTGATGGACAAGAATCATAAGTCACTTAAACATAAATGTATATAGTTTTGGGATATTTTCTAAAAAGACTGATCTGACAGAGCCACTGTTAGAAGAAGATTGATGGAAGATTGAAAAATAAAAGAATTTCCCCTCCAGAGATCAATAAATGACAATATTTTGATTTTGAGCTTTAGTAGTAGTAGTAGTATAGCTCAAATGATGTAGTGATGCAATATAAGAGGGGAAGTTACTCAGTTTGGTTAAAATGTAGTGCTAGTCTTATAAATTATTTATGAGGCACATACTGTGCCTGTGAATATATCTGTGAATCAAAGACTGGATTCAATTAGATGTGATTATTTTGGTGTCATGCTGATTAGAGAGATGAGATGTGCATGTGTGGGTGTTTTGTTCTGTATTTCTCAGATAATCTTCTTTATTGACTGTTTACTGACATTTTTGTTATTGATTTAATTTACAGTGAATGTTGCAAAAAATAGGTTTCCCGAAATTGCCTAATTCTTCGGACTATGTGATGACGTCGGTTGACATTTCCATTCAATTAACTTGGATGGATATTTTTGTACCGTACTGTTTAGTCTGTTCTCGGGCACAGCATCACAAGGATGCTTAGGGAGAAGATGGATTTAAGTGCATGTGGAGAATATTATTTATAGCAATTATCTGCCAGTGGGTTATTTTTACCCCTATAGACAGTGAGCCACAGTATCGCTGCAGGTCATACAGGATTGTTCATATATTTGTTGTCACTTCAACATGGATCTTTATGATTTACATCATTATATTACATTATTAAGAAGATAATAAGGCTGTACCAGCATTTACACCATTTTCAGGGAAGTCAGGGACACACATGATGTATGGGTTAATAGCTATTTGCAGTCATAAGTTAAACTGAACTAAAGCATCTCTACCTCAATATAAATAAGTGTACAGTAAATAGAGAGAGAGAGGGTTCATTACCTATAAAAGACAGTAGATGCGTCAAACAGAGAGGAGTGTAAGATCTGAGGTTCAAGACGCTTTAAACGAGCTCAGAACCATAGGAATGAACAAAGATAATGCTTTCTTACTACCTGTTTTATACAGGGTTTTTGTTATCTCATGCGGAAACTTATGTTGGGGTACCTGTAGTTATCTGTGCAGTGCACAGAAGCAGTGATGCTTGATTTCTTTGAAAAGTTCATTTGGATTTGGCTGATGAGTTAGAACAGCAAACATCAAACGTTGTCAATGAAAACATTTCAGTGTAAAATGGAAAGTTGAATTTGTCTTTATTTTGCCACATGATACCAATCCTAAAACACCAAATGACAACTGAATCAGGAGAGACAAGTAAATGATGTAAACACAACTGTTTATTATAACTCACAAAATGTGATGATTAAGTCTTGACAGAAAGTCTCTGGTGTCTAGACAGGGAGATGTTTTGTGATCAAGGGGCATTGGCCCTGAGTAGCAACAAGATAAATCCCCCCATGGAGTCCAGACACTGGCAATGGTTGCTGATGACTCTGCTGAGACTGAAAGGCTGATGAAATGATGGAAATGATGAATCTGCCAAGACTGGACAGAGATTGGAAGGTGGAGGGGCACGCAGAACAGCAGCGCGAATGCACTGTAGGCAGAGAGAGAGGATCATATTTTAAAAGGCAACAGCAAGATGATAGGCTAACAATGCAGGTGTGTCGCCGTGCTATAGGATGAGAACAGCTGATATCATGATTGACAGCCCCAGATAATGACAGCAGGGGAATTAGAATGAGCATCTGTGAGAAGAGTAAACAGCAGTATGGAAAGAGGAATTAACTACAGACCTATATGCAAAAGACTTCCTGGACTTTTGCTAGAGCTTTGTTAGGTTGATAGCTTTAGTGCAGTATTATCGCCTGGTAGCAAATAAAAGGGAAAATTATGACTTTGAAGTCCTGATATTCTGCCACATCAGTGATCCTAATGTTTATTCATTTTATCTGATAAATATTATTATTATGTTTGGCCCCAAGTGCAAAGCAAGCTGAGTCCCCTCGGCCTACGCAGTGTTTCAAGTACATTGTAACCTTAAAATAATTTCTCTGTCACTGTTGCTTTACTTTATTGTTCAGTAGGAGGATCTAAACCAACTTCATTTGCATGAAATCTTGTTATTTTTCATTTTACCTGGTCATCTGGAATCAGAGGATGCTGCTTATCAATGTATTATCTTCACAGAGCTCCCAAAATCAATCAGCACCGCTGGTCAAACCTCACAGGAAAGATATCTGCTTACATCCTCAGTTTAAACCAGACCCAGCTGCATAAAGATGTTTCTAATGTCTGTGGATCCTATGAAATATTCACATTTAACTGGTTGAGACACTGCTGTCTGCCCATTGACCTCACAGGGAGGGAAAACAAAGTAACCTTTAATGTTCTTCACCTGGCTTTGTTTTAAATTAATCTGTGCTTGTGTCTTTTGCTTTAATAGACAAAAGGCTATTGACGTTTACTTTTCACATTATCTTGATGTGATCTGGATGAGCAATGAGAGTCATTTCAATGCAGGACGAACCAAGCAATCATACATTTTAATAAACGATTCTGTCAAATGCATGGTTTGAGTAGAATGCCTTTGAAACTGTAGATATGCATCAAAGGAAAATATGACTAAGCCAGCAGCCTACCCCAGTGTTGCTGAAACAGGAAAAATACCCTGTCAGTAATTTAGAATGTGAACAGTTTGTTAGAATCTGAAAACGATGGCAGCAGAATAATTATTGTTGACAAGTCGATTGATAGAGTGTTGGGCTGTTGACAAATTGCAATAACAAATTCCTGTTTCTGTCAGCCACTTTTGTGTATTACCATTTCCTTTTATATGAACAGAACCATAAAAATTGACATCTGAATTGATACAATCTGTCATTTACAATATATTTCATATTTCTTTGTCAAATTTAGAGATCTGCACAAATGGCATTTTGATACAAAAAAACCCCAAACAAAACAAAAACGATATTCCTGTTTTATATAGAAACGGTTGATAATATGAATGTCACTGTCATGGCTTTAAGCAAGAGAAATGGTCTGTGCTGTGGAACAACGGCACAGTTGAGATGCACCAAACACAGATCTGCAAAAAGTGTCTTGGAGTAAGTCATAACACAATATTTTAATAATTTCACAATCTTACAAGTTGGCAAAGGCTATTGCTTCTATTTGTGGTCCAACCAGTCACTTTGATGACTAACATTAATGACCAGAAGTGTTTTTCCAAACTTCAGAAGTCCCGGTGGTTGCTCGAAATGTTTCCAAAAAACAGTTGCACAAACGTGGCAAATCAGCACTACAGACATTTGTATCAAAGCAAAAGTTCTAATGAATTTAAATAATTAATTACAAGTCTGAGTTTTAAGTTGTAAATGTGGGATAGTGAGGTTTGTGGTTTGGTGCCTTAGGGAGGTGGTGCGTACAGTTTGTGTAAGTAAGTAAGATGTTATTCTACAAGAGCAAAGGAAATGCATCTGAACAGTGCATCTCAGAGCAACACATTAAGCCTCCTTCTCTTTGCTTGTTCAGTCATGATGGGGAGAACCAGTGGAGTGCATTCAAAAATACTTTTAAAGGATCTGCTAAGAATAATCCAGCAGTCTCCATTGGACTCATTAGGCAAGTAGGCTATTGTTTTTTACAGGAAGTTTTTCTTTCATTTGCAATTTCATCTATTTACAATTTCAGTCAACGCAATTAGCATCTGGAAAAAGTAATTCGCTAAATGTTATATTGTTTAATTTGAACGCATCCACATCTACACGTCACCCTTTTGGAACAAATACAATGAGATCCCCAAATAAATGAAACAGACTAAATGTACTTCCGGAAAACAACATCAACACTGGTGTTGATGTTATTGACATAAAGTGCTCCCATAATGAGGACCTGAGCACCCCCACAGGGACAATTAGGAGCAATGAGAGAGTTATGCTGACATCGCTGATCTGTAGAATAATTAACACCTCTGCCCTTCGTGTTATCCCTGAGGAGAGACCTTATTCACCACAGTGGTGCGTAAGGCTGCTGGAAAGTTTTACACAACTGTAATAAACACATGCTAGGGCACATTATTGTAAACATTTAGCAGTCTTGCAGATTTAATACCTAGTAAATATTGAAGACACATTTTGCGGTGTCACTTTAATACACATTTAGTTTTGGCAATTTAGGGGCCGAGGAGCAATTTAGCTTTTTGTCGTTTGCTTTGTAAGTGGCCTCATTTATGTGTAACTCTTTGTGCAGTGTTTGGTGATTAGTATATCCATTTTCAATGAAAGTAACAAGCACATTTTCCATTAGTCCATCATTTTGTTTTATTTTTCAGTCCATCCAGTCCTGCCTGTTACAGCAGAAGCAAGCAATAATTGTAATTACTCAACAATTCACTTACCATTTGGTAAAAATTAGGTGTTCTAATCAATATGGAAAATGCTTGAGAGGGGTCCAAGTTCAGACTCCATCTCTGTCTGGAGACTCTCCGCCTCCAGTCCAGCCAGTCAATGCTGACTTCAGTCCCCAGGCACTGTTAGTCACCTCTCAGCAGGCTATGATGCAGTATTCAATGTTTAAGTAATGAAAAGTACTTCCAAGACTATTAAATTTCACTTGACTGTTTGAAGGCATGAAAAGCTATTTGAACAAGATGATGGATAACTGAAAAGTCACAAACACAGTTTGCCTTCAGTTTAGTTTTACTTAAATAAATCACCACACACATTCAAGTGGAACCTAAATAAATACATACTGAGTATACATTATCTGACTGTTTAACACATGATTTTTGGGTCCCATTTTAGATGGTCTTAGTGACATTTAAAGTGTTATTGACTGCATGTTTTTTTGCCTTGTGAGAAGAATGTTTGAAATTCTAGTCTGAATTACATTTCCACATTTATTCTTTTTTTTTAGGTAATTGCTGCCCCTTACTGTTCTAATATTTATTTTTGACAGCTTTTAAAAGATGCATGCAGGGAAAATATGACCCTGCAGTAGTAAACAAAAATTACTGTCAGAAATATTCCCCCCTAACACAAAATCTGTCGCAATGCTCAATATGTCCATCATTTAATTTTTGCTGGACATTTAGGAATGAAAAAAAATGAAAAAAAGAAAATATCTGTATTGGTCATTGGATGAAAGTAGGGTGAATTAGCTGAGCTTTAGATATTCTCTTGGAATAATAGTGTCAGGCACAAGAAAAGGCCAGAGTGGTATGATAATATTCATAACTGAAAAGAACAGCCCCTGTTCCCCCAGGTACCCAGTGACTCCTTGTCAATTTAGTAAATTATATTTCCATTATTTTCTTTTCATTCCACTTATTAAAATGGTTGGGAAATTAATGAGGGATATAACCGCAATACAAATTTGCCGTGAAGCACTGTTTTTTTTTTCTTCTCTGCTGATCACAGTGCTCTTGAAGGATAGAGAGTGTGAAACAGGGGAATAGGAGAGAGTTTGTGTGTTGGGGATGGGGCGTGGAAAGGGAAAAGTTGTGGGGTGAGTTAAGAGGACCCTTGGCAGCAGCTTTAAGAGTCATAGATAAAAGTGAGGAGGTAATGTGACTAGGCTGAGCAGGTGAGGAGCACTGAGATCAGCCTAGAGGAGAGATAATTACACAGAAGCACAGGGATTACCATGATTCTAGATGAAGTGGAAAAGCCATGCAAAGCATATTATTATGATGAGAGGAAGTAGAACTAGATCTGTATATAATTTATCCTCCGTGGCAGCATGAAAGGGGAGGATTGAGGAACTTATTTATCCCTAGAGGAGTTCAAGGTATTAAGGCCTAAATAATAAGCAGGGAGACATCAATGGATGCCACAGAAAGAGCATCAACCTTATCAAATATCATGATGTCCGCTAGATTATCGTATTTTCCGGACTATAGAGCGCACCTGAATATAAGCCGCACCCACTAAGTTAAAAAAAAAAGAAAAAAAAAAGACATAAGCCACACCGGACTATAAGCCGCCGATATCCAGGTTGAGAAATTAGATATTTACCGGATACACAGAAAGATTTTGTGCCGTAAATGTTTATTTATATACCTGAACTGATGGTTTCCGAACAGTGCCTAAGACACGGCAGTAAAAGTGCTCACCATGGATTCATTAACGCCAAGCTTACGTGCAGCAGCTCTGTTTCCTTCCTGGATAGCCAGATCGATGGCCTTCAACTTAAAAGCTGCATCATACAAACTTCTTTGTGTGCTTTCCACGATGAGGGGGTGAGACTTCCCCTGTCTGCCTAGTTTTTGCACTTCCTGTTAGAGCGCCCCCTGGTGGCCGAAGAAAAATCGATAGAAAAGCTGCATTTCATAAGCCGCATGGTTCAAAGCGTGGGGAAAAGGTAGCGGCTTATAATCCAGAAAATACGGTAATAAACAGATATATTATGGGTGAGATCACCCATCCTAAATTCTTTTTTTCTGAAAAGTAAATACAGAAATAGTCATTATTGTTTGTTTACATTAAGAGTTATGCCAACTACACAAAATGCTGAGATCAGAAATCCATACATAATAAAATATACATACATACATACATATGTAATATGTGTTAAAATATTCATATATGATTCAGTCAAGGATCCCAGCACGTGTAGTTTCTCACATTAAGCAAAAATCCAAGAAGCTACACTTTATAATAGTATGAAGCATACTTTTGACCAGAGAAGTGGATGAGCTTTCATAGTTGTATCACAGTTTCAAGGTGTGTGCTAACATTTCTGTTTCTTGTTTTTTTGTTTTTTTTTTTATCTATAGACAGTAGTTGCTTGTTTCATACTGTAGAGCATTGGTGTCCCTTTTATGCATTTCTGCTAGCTGTGATTTTGTCAGCATATAATTAGCCATAGTAGGTGGGCAAATTAGTCTCAGGAGTATGTTCTGTTCATGCCCTGGCATGATGTAACACAGACTTGTAGCACAGAGTAATATAGGTTTTCTACTACTGTACCTAACTACATTTGTGGTGATGATATAAACCTAATTATGATAATTTTACAGTTATTTAATATGCTCTTATCTATTGGGTCCCTTGCGTAATCTTTATCTTCTTCCTGATCTCTTATCTCTTGTGATTTTTATGAAACATACAGTGATATCAGGCTACTTGACTTCATATCACAACACAATGCTATCACAGAAGAAAAGCATGGGGAAATACTGAGCCTGAAACGTTTTAATACAGGTACTCCACTAAACTACAAATTCATGTACCTGCTATTTGTAGTCGCTTGTGCTGACTTAAAGAAAAAAAGAAAAGAAAAAAAAAAGCAGCACCAAATAAAAAACAACATATTTTGAGTTTCAAAAAATTAGCTTGGCCTGTGTTGATACTGACCTCCAACATAGTTTAAAAAATTCACCAATTAGATTTGCAATCTCAAACACAAGTTGTAAAAACAGCCCTTAAAAGTATTCTGCTGAATTTTGCATCAGGTCCCAGTTTGGTTCATGACAAAAAAAAGGAAAGAAAAAAAGAAGGCCAGATTCCTGTTAAATATGCAGTGGATATTTATAATCCTAAGAGAACAAATTGTAATGATTTTGGAGACACCCTCCTCCTCTGACATTTGGCCTAGCTCTACCATCACACCAAGAAAAAGCTGAATCTAACCGGTAGATTTGGTTTCTGGTATTGTGCAGCAGATTGCGGATGACTCATCTCATCGTTGAGAGCCTTTGGGGGTAGAGAGGGCACCTCAGAGGTGTCTGGCAGGGTGGTTCAAGGCAAAGTTGATTGGACCCACTGTGAGGCTGAAGTCATGGTTGAAACTGCTGATTCTCTACCAAGTGACTCACAACTTGCCACAATGGCAGCAACAATAGAGGAAGGGCTGAGTCGATGGATGTTAAGAAGATGAATTCTCCATTACATGCACTACTCAACTGAAATTCAACCTGAGGAGTAAGACGGTGTAACTGCAGCTTAAACAAAATTTCACACAGACAAAACATCATGGCTCAGTGGCAAGGATCAAGACTGAAGGGTCAAACATTGGTCAGCCTTGTCTCCTTTGCCTTACAGTGTTAAAGTGTTAGGACACCAAGTATCAGTAGCAGAGACATTCAACTGTAGATCACCTCTATGTCCATAGTTCATGTGGAGAATGAGTCCATCCGTTTCCCTTATCTGATCAAGTTGGGAGAATCTTCAACTTCAACTCATAATACTCTGGGTGAGTTTCCACCACTTCACACATTTAGTTGCTGAGTCCATTGCTCCAATGCTGTTGTTGTAGCCAGGAAGAGATTAATGAGAGATTGAGAAACAGATACAGTACCAGCCACTCAGAATTGCCCCCAGTCGGATATATACATTCATTCCAACCAGATAAGCAAGGGCCTGTCATGGACCTGTCATGAACCAGCCAACAATTCAAGCCAGCTGTATCTGTACAAGTACACACTTAACTATTATTTCAAATGCAACCAAACAGCGTCACTGGTCTAAACAATGTTGATGTCTGTGCTTATGAAAGCCTTTATCAGAATATGAAGTTCTAACATTAGATTGCTTTGACTAGTCTTGGACTTTCTTGAGCAGTGATTGCCAGTTTTACTATGTTAAGATTGGTGGGTATATTTCCTGTGCTGTTCCAACACTTCCAACGCACTGCATCCCTCTGTTATGTTCTTCCAACCTCACACCGAAACATCACCCTGGGCTGCCAACAGAAGTGTGGAGAGAGTGCTTTTCACAGTTAGCACGGCAGATTTCATACACAGCAGTAGATCTGACATCAGTGGAGTCTTTTTGCTGAACCAAAAGTCTTCTGATCAGCGTGTTAAACTTCATCGCAGTGTTAATGGTCTATGGTTTTAAAATGTTCTTTACTTCTAAGGTTTTGAAACTTTTTTTCCGTTGTTGATGTTTTTGTTCTGTAACAATAAAAGTAAATATTGGGGGATAAAGAAAATGAATGCATAATGCCATCAACTTCTGTCACTTTTTAAAGAATCACATGTTTTCCAAAAGGTTGACAAGCACACAGTGTTACAGTGCCACATAATTACTACCAATTCATACTGCAGTTCTGTGACAGAGCTACATCAATGCAGCTATTGTCAGCATGTAACCTGCAGTGTTCTTTCTCCTGGTACTGCTGCATTCTTCTGAACAATATCATTATAAATACAAACTGTACTGAAGAAAATAACTCAGCTTCGAACATTTCTTCTTTTAAATGTGCACGGCACTCACAGAGAACCAGTTAAATGAAAACAGTACATCAGTACTGCTGAACTTACAAAACACTCACTGATTTCCACTGACAGTGGCTATCTGATTCTCTTTGAAAGACTAAAAATGAAATTGCAGATAGTTTTATTTTATTCATTAAGGAACATACTGCTGACAGTAACATCATAAACTTGTTTTATACTGTGATAGGTAATAATAGGCCTATATATTGTAAGTTAGTATTGGGAATGTACATTGAAAAGCATGAGGTCTTAACAAAGTGTATCATATGTTTTAACAAAATCTATCAAAGGTTCTGACATTTTATAGATAGAGTTCTCAGGACTTTGGTGACATTTTAGGGCATCAAAATATGTCACCGAAGTCCCGAGAACTCTATCCTAAACCGTGCTTGCGAGGTGGATAAATATGCTCTCATTTTTCATCCTCTGTCTTGCCAAGCCGAGCAAACTATCCTCCATTTGCTAAGGTCTTTGCCAATAAAGACAGAAATTTGATATCTTAAGATAACAGAAATGATATTACCCAGAAGCCATAACTGAGTCCTGTCAGAGAGGAGACGGAGTGAATGATTGCCCCCAGTTATGCAAGAGCTGATCTATCCCATTAGGGTTTGGTGTAGGCGCAAGCCCAGGGCTTGTGCCGCTGAGGCTCACTAGCGGTTATTGCCTGACATGAAAATTCTTCTTCAAGCGTAAAGTGTCAGAAAGTAGGATTGATGCCTCTGCTCATTATTGCTTCTGCATTTTGGGATGAGAAAGGTAATATTGGCTTGGAAAAAAATATGAATCGCAAAGCCATGTGATTGATATTTATGGGGACCTTGTGGCAGTTGAGATTTCAACTGATATAAATGAAAGGATACCAAATAAAATGTAAATAAATAAACATAAAGAATATAACATAAAATAACATACATCATACATTACAGACATCACTCACAAACTCTTTTAAAGCTGTTTTCTGCTACACACATACAGACCTACGTTTAGTGCATACATTGAAGCACATATTGTAGTAATATAAACGACTGTTGGCTGTTGGGAGCTCTCAGGAGTGTTATGACCAATTTATCCGCTTGATATGGCCCACCCTCTGCGGCCTCCATTCAGACCATATTTCACAGGGTAGAGTAACAGCACTACCTCAAAAGTGTTGTGTTTTGGATTCTCTTTCTGTTGCACTGAACAATAGGATGCTTTCGAGGTGGAAGACAGGAAAGGCCCCAGACTAGTCCTCAAGATGGTTTATTTACACAAACCAAAATAATATTTAAAATGAAAAATGTCAGTCATGACTTCATACAGGAATCTTTTGTATTTGGACCCAGAAGTATTTTTGTTGGTTTACTTCTCACCATATGTGCATACTGTATACACAGGCTTGAAATGTTTTCCTCAGAGAATAATTCAAGGTCTCTGCAATGGCAGAAGGAAGAACTTGTATCATGATTTCTGGATTGCTGTTGATTTTCTTTTTTCAAACGTTTTGTTTTTTGCCGCTGAGGTTCATTGTAATGGAGTGATGGCAGACATCTGCTGCAGACATCTTCAACCCTCGCCAAATCAGACTGAAACAATTTGGATGGGGAGATAGGATTCCCGGTAAGAGAATCAGTGTATGACCCTTTAGTTCAGACTAAGGTCTGGCTGTTTTAGACCATTTATTGTAACATCTTCCCACATATCTACATTTCACAAAATCATGACCAGACCCTGGTACAAAATATACAACAGATTTGTAGTAACAGTACCTTTGGGATTGAAATGACCTTTCAGGGTACATACAGAAACATAGTATTCACAGAAGATCACACAGTGCATGTAAACAGAGCTATTACATTTCACTCCTTATGATTGAGGTGATTAATGAATGTCTGGAAATAAGCCTGAGCGAGACCAGTGCAATTCGTTACGGTGCTTTGCCATGTTAACTTAGCTCAAGTTTAAGCTTCACTGGCTAATAGTTACATAAGTAAGGGTCCAATTTAAAGTAGTTTCAAATCATTAACTGGTGTTGTCTGGTACAATATAGTTCAGGCATGGCAAAATCATTTGAAATACGGCACATTGAACTAGTGGAATACAAGAATACAAACCTACCCTGATGTGTTTCCGAGATTTTTATTTAATGTGTTTTAGAACCATAAAACCACTTTTTTAACATGGTTGAAAATGTATAAAATGACCTCTGGCCTTTCTCTTATTATCTAGTTTAGTATCAGTTTATATGTGCACTAGAGGTTTAAAATGTTCATATCACACTTACATCAATGGATCAAGCCTTCTGGATTGTATTGCTTTCAAACTTTTGATGGTGTAAATCATGCTTATATAAGATGAGCACAGACAACCCCCTTTAGAAGATGAATGTGAAATCAGCCTTCTAGTGTCAAACAGCACCCACATCATTCTGTACAGTGAAGGTAAAACATCCAAGTGAAGTAACAATAAGCAAAACATCTTTACAGTGTATGAATATAACAGTGTTTCTGTGATTGTTTCAGGAAAGTTATTAACAGTGGGGTACCAGTAAGTTTCTCTACTGGTCAAATGTCAAACATTTACACCAACATTGTTCACGTTTTCGATTTTGTAATGCTTAACTGTTACTAGTACTATAGATTAAAAAAAAAAAAAGAATAAATCATAAAAAATAAAATCATTTGCCCTTGAAATCTAAGTTACCTCTGTAGCATCATAGAGTGTCTCAGCAGCGCCTATTTTGTATTACTACAGCTTTACCAGCCACATAGTTGACTGTGTTTTTTAAAACATAACATTGTCAATGGTCTTGACATAGTTTCAGACACCGTTGGAGCCACATGCTGTCTACCAACAAGACAGATGGGAGCTGGAAGGAAGCCCCAGGGGAAAGGGGGCTTATGTCTCAGTTTCACCGCAACAATGGAGCACGTGCGCTTGGTATTGTTGCTATTGTTCACTCACACAGTGTGCATCAGCTGACTAGAAAACTACATCACATTCTGTCTAAGAACTATTGATCTTGAGTTACAGGGCCTCACGGTATTTTAACGGATGAAGAGGTTTCCTTGGCAATCTTCTGCTGTGAGTGGGGCCCCAGTGACCTCGGCACCTGGCAGATGCATCATTCAAACAGGAACAGGAAAGTGATGACTTCCACCAATCACATCATGACAGTTAATGGTGTTTGGCTGTTTTAACCAATCAAATATCTCTGTATCAATTCAAGCGGCTTTTTCTCTCTCTTTTTTTTTTTTTAACCCTGAGTGACGTACAACCCTTTATATCCTGAACTGCCTTGAAATTAACAAAGCTTTAAATTGCATTATATTCAGGCTGACGGTTATAGTCACGAGATTGAGTAAGCTTTTTATTGAATAAAATCCTCAAAAGGTAACATTTAAGGGGTGTCGTTTAGCTCAGTCATGTACGAAGGCTCAGTCCTTGCTGCAGCAGCCCAGGGTTCGAATCCGACCTGTGGCTCTTATCATTCCCTGTCTCTCATTCCCTGTCTCTCTTTCCGGTCACTCTTCAGCTGTCTCTATCAAATAAAGCTCGAAAAGGCCAAAAAAATCTTTAAAAAAGGTGAAACAATGTATTATATTGTGTAATTTAATTATTTAATTTAGCATTCACTTGGGTCAAGCAACACTGCTTGGGTAAATGGATTTAACTGGAAAGCTTTAGTAGGCTTTAGTACTTTTACCTTGTGCAATACAGTATGCATATGACAGTGGGTTTCTTTTAGGAATGTTGTTCTGTGGGGGAGTACTGTATATAAAGAATAACCTTGTATTATGGAGAGAAAAAAAATAAATATAGTGCAAAAAAAAAATGTTACATAAGATTATTTTAAAGTTGTTTTTATTTATGCATTGAGAATCTCTAACAAAACGTATTTTTACCAACGCTAACCGTCTGCATTTAATGCAATACAACCAAATTTTCATTATTACTACACCCTGTTGTTGTCTGTGATGGTTGAGGTTTTTAAATTTGAATTTGTCAATTTAAAATGTATAAACGGTTTCAATAGGCAGCTGGGTTAAAGAGTAATACAAGCAGCTTGAGTATTGAGGAAGCTGATGAAGGAAACCTCTTTGAATGGGAGGGGCTGCACCATTGGACTGCTTTCTATTGTTGACCATCTGTAAGTGTGCCACACACACACACACACACACACACACACACACACACACACACACACACACACACACACACACACACACACTTTTGGCCAAGAGCCAGAGGGTGGTGTAAATAGACCTATAGGGGGAAGGGCAATTTCTACCGTTGAAAGTAATTATTTTCTTAAGGGTTTTTACATGGCCTTTTTGAAAGTGGGGGTTGGATGTTGAGAGGTCATTTAAGGAAATGGAATTTCTTTTCCGTTGGTTGAGGGGAAAGTTTTTCTTGTTGGGAACTGACAGATGTGGGTTGAGAACATCACAGAACAAAAAAGAAAACAACAGATTTTGGATACCAGCACTGTTATGGGAGACAACAATTATCATGTTGTGTTTATTGTAAATAAAAAATATGTCAGCAAAGATCAAATTAGTGCTGAGTAGTCTAATCGAAAATCAAATCTAACTGACTCGTTTGTGTATTGTTTTGCATAGTTTCACTTTTACAAGTTGATCTAATGTGTGTGTGTGTGTGTGTCTTTGTGTCTCAGCTAATCTTCTTACTTGGGATTGTATGGATTGGGTGTCATCCAATTTGATTGACAGTGACCTTGCAACACAAGCAAAAGACCCACCACCTGTCATCAGATTTTAATTCAAATAATGCTAAATCCTGATTGGCGCTCTTGAGTGACTTCACATTTTTTTCTTTACATCTGTGCACCATCTACTTCCAGCTAGTGAGAGACTAAAAAGACAAGCACAGAAATAACTTGATTAAATAAAAAAAGCACAATGCAAGATTACATCATTATAGTAAAAAGTAAAAAAAAAAGAAAAAAAAGAAAGTGGTTTTCTTGGTCTTTTAAAAAGTGTTTAAAATATATTTTTATTGGTTGAAAGGACAATTCATTAGGGACTGACAAATGCCACAGAATATGGTAGAAATAGTGTTGTAATTTTATTTTGTTAGTTATAATCTCCTGAAAATCAGAATTCCTTTTGTTCCCATAAAGCAAGACACATTATTCTGTGACCACAAGATACAATTTGTTCCCACATTTTGGTTAATTCATCACAAAAGTGTAGAGAGCCATCACACTAGACCAGCCTTTGTTCCCTGAAGCATGAAGCACAGTGCACCTGCTTCAGGTATTATGTAAGGTATGTTTTGCGCATCCACATATTCTTGCATGCAGATGCAGTGAGCTCACAAGCACACCAACTGAAGACTGACAATTAAAGTCCGTGTAAAGGCAATTCTGTGTTTTCTTTCAAAACACAATAAATATGTTGGAAAATGTTTGCTGAAAAAACGTGGAAAAACTTTGAAAGATACATTACAGGACAAGCACCGTAGGGAGCGCAGCCTCAACACCAACCACAGTGAGTGACAGACCGACTGAGAGATTAAATAATCATTGTCTTTTTTACATGGGAAATGTGTGCTTATGAGGGGTGCCTTCACGTCCCTATAA
Source organism: Larimichthys crocea (assembly GCF_000972845.2). NCBI lineage: Eukaryota > Metazoa > Chordata > Actinopteri > Sciaenidae > Larimichthys > Larimichthys crocea. Next base: position 26,501,607 of record NC_040018.1, on the reverse strand, counting down.
CTTGCATAGTGAGCATACAGTATAGGGCTGCCCGGCTCTGCACGATGACAGAAACGCATCCACTTATGTGTCCAATTTAACCCCTGAGTATACCCACCCAGAATGCACACAGCTCATTCAACACGACCATTAGCTATACCCTAAATTAAAAAAGAGAAAAGCTATGTGCCAGCTGGTAATATATGTTTAGTCTTGCATAGCCAGACCTCAGATCTCCACAGTGCTGTGTCAGCGCTGGAGAAAATTATTAAAACTTTTCGAATGTATTCAGTGACTCTTAGCCATTGTGCGTGTGTTTGCTCCATTACATTCTAAAGTTCATGTTTAAAGCAGATTCCTTTTGGGAGAAGAATGAAATGCTATTCCCACATTTTGAAAGACAGTTACACTCAATCAGGTAAAACAATATGACAGTAACCTCCCACTAAACACACACTAGACCATGTCATAACATACCCCTACCTCAAAAATTAATGAACTGAGGGTTTGCTATGTATTGACCACTGGTCTTTCCCCATAGTCCACCATGTTGAACTGCCATGTTTTGACAGTAACCAAAATGGACAAACTTAACATTGGCTCTAGAGAGGGCCTTTCATGTTTTCACTGTAGTTTCTCCTTTATGCTGGGAAGGAGAGGGTGAGGCTAGGGAGTTGCAATCAACAACTACATCACAAGCTCACACTCTCAGTACCAGAAGGTGATTTAGGCAAGGCCACAGCAACTGAGCCTGATTGACTTCAAACAATACTACAAGCAGACAAACAACAAAGCCATGGTCTGTCTGTATGTTTTTTTTTTCTTTGTTGTTTTTTTTTTTCTTTTTTGGGACGCCGAGTCTCACGCAAGATAGAGGTGCCCATTGCCGCCCTGTCTAGGAGCCACTGAAACATCAAAGTACTAAAAGTGTCTTTCAAGTCTACAGGGGCCAGCCGGTCACCTGATTGCACTGGCTAGAGAAGCTCTTTTAGTGTGATCATCCAAAAAGGCGTACACGTGGTCAGTAGGTGCAGAAATGGCATCAAATCTTGAGAACCAGAAAATAACCAGAATAGACTTTTTCCTCCCTCTCCCCATCAGGAAAAATGGCTGACTTGACATAGCATGGCTGCAACAATAAAGACTGATCTGCTGGGAGCTTAAAGCCCTCATGAAGTCAAAAATTCCAGGTAGTTCCAGATATTCGTATTGGTATTCTTCAATTTGACATTTCCTTGTTAAATGATAAAAAGTTGTTGATCCTGCATTCGTGGGCGTATACTAATGTTGCATCCAATGAAACGGTCTCTTGCTTGTGATGCTGCTGGAGTGGAGTGATTCCTGTTTGATACAGTCTATGAGCATCTATGGCCAGGCCTCACTGATTACTGTAAAAAGCAACAGCTTTCTAACTTTATTTTGTGATGTTTAGTGAAAGTGGATCATATTTTATACAGAATATACTGTATTTGCTGTTTTTGTCTTCTGGTTGCTCAGTTTTAACGCTTGTGTAATTTACAGAGTTTCCTGATGGATACATAGCCTTTAGTCTAACAACTTGCTAATTAACTGCTGCTAACTGAATCTGCCATTAGAAATGGGCTCAGCACCTGGACCAAACCGGGACTCAGCACAACCTTTGACAACACTATGGGGTGATTTACTGACATTCCTGATTAAAAGATTGCAAAGTAGTGAAAAGTAGCCACTTCTGGTTTCTAAGGTTGAGGTTTCTGTCCTGGGTCAGACTGTGTTCACTCAGAGCTATTGGCCATTCCAATCAACATTTGTGATTCAGCCTGTCAGCCTGTTTTTACAGGAAATACATAAATACACTCTGCTTTACTTTTCTGGTCAGAGGCCCAAAACTGTCAGTTTTCCTATGCCTCCAGAATGTCTCAAGACGTTTGTTGTTGTAGAACGTTTTGTCTGCAGATAGAAAAAGGGCAACATACTTTGTCACCAAAATATATAAAATGGCTTCACCTGCTCACATTTCAAACATAACTAGAAGCGTTTGTGGTTGGAAACTGTTATGGGATCATGTCCTTGTCTCTGCACTACTGACTTGTAATGTTTGCTTTGGGTGCATGCATTGAGAGGGATCAGCTCGAGGGGGAATAGGGTGAGAGAGAAGGCATATCACTGTATACTCAAACTGCAGTAGGGGGACATCAACAAAAGTGGAAAAAAAAGTATGAAGATCTTAAATTGAATTATGTGAAGTGTCTGTTATGTGCTCTTGACCGGCAGTCTACAGATATAGAAGATGTGCAGCATCATCGGTTGTATGAGTCATAGGCTACAGTGAAAACTGTTTATTTTGCTCAGATTCATAGCAATTTTATTTTGCAGTCAGTCAGGACCGGTTGCAAAAATTAATAATCAAGGTAGTTACATTAGCTGAGATATTCCAAAATGTGGATTAAGTAAACTCATCTCAGATTTATTTCTGCAGTATCTCAAGGGCATGTTGCCAATTAAATATTTAAGAATAACACACATAATCACAAGTATAGCAAAGCAGTTTTCTTATAAAAAAAAAGCTACAAGGAAAGAAGTCCATGGCCTAATTTTCCATTATACCAGGAGGAAGGCCAGAGGTGCAAACTATATGATATGTGCTGAACACAAACATCAATAGTCTGAAAGATGCTAAGTACATGTGCATCCTGGTGCTTTTCCTTTCCATTTTGCAGTGTAGGTGATGTCTGGTATATGAAGCCATTACTATTGTATAAAACATTTATTATGATTTATTCATTCTTTTCCTTTTAGGGGTTCAAGGGCTGGGTCTCAGTATATTGTACATTGAATGAAAGCCTTAGAACAAATCAGATAAAAAACAGCTTTTGCTTTTGGAATGCAATTTTTTTACTATTTATATAATATTTTGATATACTAGCAAGAAAGATGACCATCGATCTGATTACAATGCTAACTGGTCATATGGCAGAAACATTGTTGCTTTTAAAAAAATAGTGGATCTATGGTACGACACAATTTATCTCTGGCCTTGACCATTCTGATTATTTGTCTGAACTCAAATTCAGTTAACTTTGGGTTTCAGCACACTAATAGATCGATATAAGAAATTCACTGTCCTGTATTTGGAGTTGTTGTTTTAGATACACAGAGACAGGATTAGTATAAAAGGTCATGGTTTTAGTAGCATCCAGGGAAGTCACTTGTCCTGCTTCCAGTGATAAGAAACGATAACTCTGAATCACCAAGGACAGAGAACAGCTGCACTGTTCTCTGTAGGCAGATATTTCCAAGCATGTCACACTTTTGGCCACACCCCAATCAGTGGTGTCAAAACTATTAAAAGCAGATTAAAAACACCTGCTTGCATTATCAGTTATTATGTAATACACTTGTGTACTATTGCATTTGAGGCTACTTCAATACCTGTTATTGCACACATTTCTCTCCAAAATTCAGATGGCCAAGTCAAGAAGGAGCAACCCAGAAGATTTCAATGCCATTAGCCACCCTGCTCAATAATCAGCTTAATTTGCTAAGAAAACAAACTGGGGCCAGATGGTGAGGCTGATGAGTGTTCATCGATCTGGGGTCCCTCTTGCATACTTGCTTAATTTTGGAAATGGAGGGGATGGCCTAAAGGGTGAGATGGGAAACTCTAGGGCAGATGTGACTTCACTCCTCTATGCTAAGTACAACACTCAAAATATGAGTGGTATAAGAGCTTTGAAGCAGCCCTTAGTTTGAACTTGCCCCAATAGTGAGCCTGTGTTCACATAGGTATTTTTTTTCTAACTGCAGCCAGTTAGCTAAGCTTGTGTTAAATAGAACTTCTCATCGAGGTAATATGAACATTTTGAGAATAACTCTTACTTTGGTCTATTCAAATTTGCAAATACTGTTTTAAGACTCTTAAAGCTATATTTGAGAATCCCAATCTGATAATTAAAGTAGTGTTTGATGTGCTCTTGTTTCTCAGGTAGAGGAGATTGATCCTTCATCTTATCAGATAGTGGTTTTGTTCGAGTAACGTTTAACCTACAGTCAGAGGTCATGACACCTTCATTTTTATCTTATAAAATAAACATTTTTGCAACCCTTCACATAGTGTTAAAAGTAAATATTTAAATAAAATGCAAGTTTGATTTTAAGAAAGAGTGTGTTGCATAATATAGCCATTATCTTGACACTGTAATACCACACAATAGATCTTAATATTTAAATCAGTTTTTTCTTTGAAGTTTCAAACGATACGGAAGATTTTGGAATTAAAAGTGAGCCAGAAGTGAGCAGCAATTTCATCTGGATTTGACCCGAGTGACCCTTCTACTTAGGCTGAGATATTAGTCTCACATTCCTGTGAGATAGAACAGGCAGCTTATTAAAAACAACCCTTCATTACCATAAGACATAGCAAAGCACTTGGCTTCCTAATCTTTGGGAGGCTCCAGATGAATATCTATCCTTAACCCAAAAGTTGTTATGGACAATGCAGCAGAATGCAGTGCTGTGAGAGGGGACTGGTGGTGGTTGGTGTTGATTTTTAGCTGGTGTTATGGCCAAATAACTATTGTCTCTGTGAAATCTTGTTTAGTCATGCTATGATTTTCCTTCATTGGCAAGGACATGGTTGTTGAATATTGGTGTCTGTGAGTGGAGGAGGGAAAGCAGAGAGAAACAGATGGTATCAGGATCAGGGTTACACACATTTAGCTAAAGTTAACAAAAAAGTGAGCACGGAAATGTTTTGGAGATTGAAGGGAATATTAACCTGGTCATTAAGCTAATTTTCAAGAGTGAAACAGATAGTAAGTAAGTATCTGATTATGATCTCTGATGAAGATCAAATGACCAGTGGCGTGGGATAACCTGAATCTACGCCAGGGTATGACGAACACAGGAAGGCAATGACATGCTGGCTGAATACTAATTGATCTGGATATAATGTGATGGCGAGTGCTGTCTAGAATAGCTGGCAAGCCTGGCTTCAACTCTACCGGTAGCAAGAGACCACGAAACAGATTGAGCTGATTATGCTGATTATGTTAGCAGGAAAAGAGACAAGCAGTGCTGATAGCAATGGAGGAAAGAGGCCTGCCTAATGAACAACTGACTTATTTGCTGGACATGCAAGTAGATAGAACCATTATGTTGATATAAGCTGCTTACTTTAATGGTTTGACTGAGGTGTCTAGGCTTATTGTGGGATTTTGTCCTGGCATAACAAGTAAAAATCTAATTATGTATCTCACAATTAGGCACTTTTGTCCAAGTATTTTATTTTTCAAAGTAATGGAGGGCTTATACCCTACTCTTATTGAATCTTATGAATAAAAATTATATATATTTTAGAAGCTCTCATTGTGAAAGCCTTACGTACTATTGTTTTAGTTTTCACACTTAATAATGGAAATTATAATTTTGTGTGAATAAAAGTGTATGTTGTGTAAAAGGATTTCAGTTAAATTGGAAGGCGTTTGAGAAGGTTTTTCAGGAAGTTGAGGAGAGAGGCCATTTCAAAATACAGGGAAATTACTGTTGTTACTTCTTTTGCCACCCTGATGTCTGCTCAACAGCTTCCGAGTAGCCTCATCAAAGCAGCAGAGTTACTTAACAATATGTCAGATTATCAGAAACCTGTCAAATGCGACAACAATTAGCCAAGTGTGGACGCGGTGGATAGTTCTCTAGCAAGTGTAGTGCCAAAAAAGGTATTGTTTGTGGAAGTGTGTACAGCCTGTTATTCTAACACTTATAATGTAATGCAAATACACATATTATTATTATTATTTTTATTATTATGTCCTAATAGCAGGTATGTTATGAAAGATGTGTCTTTGTGAAACTGAATAATTACAAAGGCAAAGTGTCTGCTCTTTATAGCATAATCAGGCATGACAAGCCTCACTTTATGGTAAGCGTACATGTTAGCTTAAATGAATCCACTCCTCCCAGTCATTGTAATACTCATATTCCTCAAAGTACCGGTCCTACACCTTACATACAAAGCTCTTCATGCTCATAGTACCTTACTACCCTTCTAGAACGCTGCGATCTTAGGACGCTGGGTTCCTTGTGGTTCCTATAGTTTCCAAAAGTAGATTGGGAGCTCCTCCTCGAGCTCCTCCTCTGTGGAACAAACTACCATTCTGGGTTCGGGAGGCAGACATGGTCAACACTTTTGAGAATAGACTTAAGACTTTCCTTTTTGATAGAGCTTAAAGTTAGGGCTGGCTCAGGTCATCTCTCTGCTACTGTAATTGTACAATATGTCTCTGTTGATTTGTTCTGTACACGTGACATCTATTGCATGTCTGACCGTCCTGGGAGAGGGATCCCTCCTCTGTGGCTCTTCCTGAGGTTTCTTCCACCTTTTTTCCCTGTTAAAGGTTTTTTGTGGCAAGTTTTTCCTCACTCGAACCGAAGGTCTAAGGACAGAGGGTGTCACTCCCTGTACAGATGTATTTTGTGACTTTGGGCTATACAAATAAAATTTGATTTGATTTGACATTTATGTGCTGTTATGCTTAACATGCTTCTTTATGTTTAGAAATTAGACTGTAACAAGTAACACTGTAACCACAGTATGGTTGTTGAATCTGCAGAGGCTGCTTTTTGGGTGAAAACATATTACATCGGCTAAAAAAATAAGGAATTCTTCTAACATGGATTTTTGGATTTTATTTTCAAAAGTATACTGAATTGGATCCATTAGACTATCGTATTGCAAAAGATAAAAGGGCATGAAAAAGCATGATGTAGAAAAAGAAGCAGCCTTGGCCTGGTAGTATCTTCTGTATAATGAATTTAATCATTCATTTCACTTATGTATTCATGGTACTGTACTCACTGTTCCAAGCAGCAGAACTTCCTTTGAGGAGAAATCAAATTGTTCCTTTTGTGACAGTGTTTTGCTAAAGAGGATACTTTCAGACAGACTACCAGCTTTCCTCATCTCCTCATCATTTATTTAAATTAAGATAACTAGAAAATCTGTGAAATATATTTTTTCATCATATGCATTGCATATACACCTGCTACAGCCCACACATGAGTGAGTTTCTGAAAAAGAAAAAGCTTGTATATTGCTTAGTTTCCCACGTTACAGAGAACTGAGAAGAGGTTCTGTTGCCAAGGCTTCCTGAATGTAAATGATCTGGAAATTTAGCTTTATAATATTTGGTGGTGATGCCTTTAAAGAAAATATTGCTGCCTCAAAGCAGAGTGTGCATAATGAGATTTCGTGTTGCTTTCCTAAAACTCTATAATGATGTCAACCTTAATGTATTTGGATCATAATCCACTGTTAATGTAAAATATGCTTCTCTATCCAGCTTAATCAATTAGGATTAAAAACAATATTCAGAATCCTGTGAGTAAACAGAGCTCCCATATCTGGCCTCATAATTGAAGGGGGGGAGAAAAATGAAAGCAGTGAGATTTTCAAACCAAAAACAAAGTCACCCATTTTCTCTGTCTTGTCTTGTTGATTCTCTTTTTCACACAGCGCTGTATGTAAGTTGGTTCCATACAAGTTGTGTACTCTTTTTAATCCATTTCTTTTTGGTGTGCCGGTGTGGATTTCTACTGAATCAGAGGTGGGCAATAGAAAGGCTAAGGCTTCAACAGAGAACAGAGGTTTTTTCCTGTTCTTCTTCTCCCAGCATTAATGGCTAGAGCATTCCTATTACCTGCTCTGAGCCCTGAAGATGGGATTCCTGTGGTGCAGTCTGGGAGCTGCTCTGCTGCGCTGCATTGTGATGAGTTCTCCACTGATGTTTTCCTGCTCTCGCTCCTCTCAACTCTGCCAGTCCTACTTTTCTCTCCCGCCTGTCTTCAACCATGGTGTAGTAGCTTTCTCAATATGTCTAGCACTTTTGTGCTGCTTTTTTCTATCTTCTTGCTGAATTTATTTGTACTCTTTCCGAACCTTTTCTTCTTGTGCGTGTGTCTGTGCACATGTGCACATCTTTTCTTACTATGCTGCTATGCTACTATCTGTTGTTACTATTCCTATTACCAAACTACTACTGTGGATGTGAGTGGAATAATATCAAGAAATGCACTCAAAAATGAAAATTGAATTGGTGCATATTTCCAAGTGGGCTATTAATAAAGATATCAGGTTTTTAAATTGTCATCCTCTGACCACAACCAACAGAACAATCTGTACCATGTAAAAAAGAAAAGATAATGTAAGATAAGTGACATGTTATTAGAATGGATTATGCTTTAAATCAGCAAAATATTTAATTCAGTCTTACATTTATTATGAAGCTAAAAGCATAAGGATATAATGAATCCATATATTATATTCAGCACATGAGCAATGACAAAACCATCTGAGAGTTTTATCTTAGAGAAACGACGGAAGCTTCTTTGGTCTTTACTGTCAGTTTCTCTCCCTATTTTCATCTTGTGTCCTCTTGCTCGTTTCTCTCTTTCTACTAATGCCTCTCTGTGTTGTCACTCCACATCCCACTATCAGACACCATTGCTGTCTCATCTCTTCATACTCTCTTGGGAACCCTGTTTGTCTCCTTATTCCCTTTGCATCCTCCTCTCCTACTTTCTCTTTCTTCCCAGGAGTCTCCTGTCACCTCCTATGGTCCCAAGTGGTACATCTTGGAACAAACAACCCTGAGACGCCAATGCAATGTGGAGGGTTAAAATGAATATAAACACAAGAGCATCTAGAATATTTAATTGACAATGAAATGCTTCAGTGGTATGTTCAGTACAAGGATATCTCCAATACTCTACTAATTAAAACTTGGAACATGTGCATATCCTTGTGGGTGTCTTTGGGTGCATCTCTATGCATTTGAAATATTCCACAGATGGACTTGATAAAGCGGAGATGAATTCCATATTCCCCAAACAACTCCTCACTGCTTCCCCAGGCTATTGCCCCTCCTGCTTTTACACCCATCCCGGGGGTAGTTTTGACAAGGGAGCCTCTTATGCTGTGGGGTTGACAGGAACCGATATCTCCCCCACCTGAGCCTGCATGAAGTCTGGGTCTCTCATCACAGAACTGGCTGTCTGACAGCTCATCCATTCAGCCTGGCCCCACTAGGCCTTGCCCCAGTGCTTGCTGCCTTAACTGGGCCTCCATAACAAACCTCTTCACTGTGTTGACTGTGTAAAGCAAAAAGGGTTTAGAGCTGAAACTGGCCAGTCTGTGTGGTGCCCTGGTCTCAAGGGCTTGTAAGGTGGTTGAAATGAAAGGGGTAGAGGAGGAAAGGCTAAGGGAGTGCAACAGGGAAAACGAAGTAAGGCAGAATGAAGAGAGATGTTACAGTCAATAAGTAACCAAATACAGCAGTGGTGGGCAGACCAGGCATTCCTCTTCTCAGTCCCTTGTGGTTAGCACAGCGAGCCATTTTTCAAGTTAAAAGAAGGATTTGGGTTAGATGTGCAGGCCCATGAGAGTCAATGTGGCATTTGCACTATGCGTACCTAGTATGGGTATCTGCTGAAAAAAGAAAAGGAGGCACAGCTACTGTGGGCTGTAATAATAATCTCTCAGTGTTACTTTCACTCCCCATGACAACAGTAAACTTCACTGTGATGAAGGATTCAGCTGAAGGGAGGAAGAAGACCTTCAGTTAAACAATCTTTTGTCAAGTCACTATTTCTGAGGTCAGAACAAGCTCAACAAGTTTTTATTATATTTATACACAACTGAAAACTAAACTATTTATAAATGATGAATTGGTGTTTAAAGTGTTACCAAAGAAAGACAAAATGAGAACCAGGAACGTCATAAAACACTGTTGAGTTTGGTAGAAGACAGTGAAAGAATATCAAACAATAATATAAATACACCTTCATTGAGAAGAATATGGGCTTAAGACACCGTTTTAATCACTTAGACCTAGATACTGAGGAGCTCAACCAAAATAGCTCAGTGTTCCGCCCCGCTTATTCCCTCACGTCTGAGTGGGTGCACCATTGCTGAATAACCTCCTCCACACTGATGGTGGCCAGCTTCTACTACAGATGGAGGGAAATTGGATGGATAGAAAAAGAAATAGAAATAGGACAAGCTAGGCCTGAAGCAAATAAAACATAAGTGGAAATCAATTTTATCATCCAATTATCATTTTGGCCTGACCCCTGTGCACTCAATATTACTAGTTTCAATAATAGATTTAAAACCGCTTTCCTTATATCCTAATTAGAATTACTACAAAAAATACAGATGGCCATCTTATGAGATCACTATCATATGAATTTGCATGTGTATATTAGATTACTAGTTTTTGACCGTTGATGTTCAATGAATTATCAATAGCAGGATGTATGTAGAAAAAAAAACTACTGTAGGTATTCAAAAGGTATAAATGGATCTACTAAATGTTTTTGAACCTGCTTAAAGTATACATTTTTAAATAGCCATGCAAGGACCTACTTTGTCTCCATTTGGTTTCTGTTTCTTCAAATCGTCAATTCCTGAAGTACTCCCAACTCCTGCACTGTTGAGGGTCATTGCGGTCACACGTCCAAACCTGTGCCTGCTGCTTAATTTCATGGTGTTCATTGGCCTGCAGTGTTCATTGGCCTGCAGTGTGTGCATGAATCACGATCTGAAACTGTAGGTGCTAACTTAACCTCTGTGTAACCTGAACCAAAACTAAACACAAGCAGAACCAAACAAAGTCAAAGTTGGTTCCTGAAAGGCACCAGCTTTCCAGGAGGGACCAAAGGGCTCCAAGTAGGGGACAGCAATCCCTAAACAAGGCACGAGGGCCTATACAGTCAGGATCTAAAAAAGGAAACAGATCCAGGCCAGCACAACAAATATACTATCTTAAGGTCACAGAAATATCTCCAATAAGGCTATTTTGGATGAACTATTGAGTCTCTATGGGAACAAATAACATAATTATGAACTGGCTGCTGCACACTGTGAATACGCAGATTGCTTACCGTGGCCACTGAAAAGGAAATGGGCTGCACTTTGGAGTGCAGTCCCTGGAGATTGGCTACAAACACGCAGATGAAAGGTTGCAATATTCAGAAAAAGTACCCCCATCCAAAAAATGACTTAATTACAGTAATGTGAGTAGCTGTAATTCATGACTTCCACCCCTGATGAAATCACACACCCACATACTCATGACAAATAATATTAAATGAATCCAACAAAAGTTCTAACAGGATGAACATATTCTGTTTCCTCAAAATAAAAATAATAAACTTGAGGGCCTTCAGTGTATAAGCAAGATTAATCATATACTGAGAAATTGTCCAGCTGCCATTGGCCAGGGACAGTCACAACTATGTAAACTATATTCCTCTGATGCTTACGGCTGCCAGAGAAAAACTATTTTGTCTGAATGTGCACACAATCCGGTGCCACACGAGTTATGCTTATTGGATTCTTTCACAGCGATCTGCATAACTTGTGTGCTAGATAAAATGCTACCAACCTCACCAGATAAACGTCTACACTGACTAATTTTAATATCCAAATGCATGAAGTATAGTTAGGGAAAAAATGTAGGGTAGTATTCATCAAACTGTCAGAGAGTGAAACTTTAAGAAAAACAACAAAAAAACAGATCCTTGGGAGAAGTGCTGGCGCAGCGTAACAAGTCCTGCAGGAATTAATTGTACAGATATAACTAATTCACTATGTGGCTTTGATGGGCAGAAGATGAAAACTCATTTTTCAGGTTTACATCAAATCGGTGACAATAAACAAGATTTTATGTACATCTGCAATTAACTCGACACTTACCTCCAACTTAATGAGGGGGCAGCTATAGCCCTAAAATAGCTCAAAACTGTTATTGTAATTACTTATTTTTTATAGAAATAAAGTGAGTGGATCACAGTTATCTCACATAGGCATTTTCCATACTTACATAAATCTTAATACAGTCATTTATTCAGTATGTATATGTGCATTTTAAACAGTCAGAGCAACATCTACAATAGATTTACCCTAGCAAGCTCTTGCACTAAACATTAATTTTAGATTCTTGCATGTTGTGTTGGCCGACTGTTAGCTGTTGTTAAAGTTAGTCTAGAATTTCCTATTGTTTATGATGCAAAACACATGCACAATAGTTCTCCACTGTTAGCTGCCTGTATGACGGTTTGTTGGTTGGTTTGATGCCAGGCAATCATTGGTAAACACTGAGTTTGCACTGAGTTGTTCTTTGGAGATATTGGCTCCTGAAAGAATAGATGGATCCTCACACTCTACATTATACACTTCTAAGGTTAAGATAATCTTAACAGTAGAGGTTTTGAAAGCGGGTAGGTAGTCTTCCCAGGGGCTCTCTCCTCCAAACCGTTTCACATTAGTCAAAATTAGATCACACAGAATAGCCTAAATGTGTGTGATTTGGTTAAGGAGATAGTTCAGAGAAACAGTAGTTTCGGGGAAACATTGCCATTTTTCTTCCTTTGCCAGAAACTAACAAATGAGAGAGAGACCTTTTATATGTATTTGGTGTAGTCTTAAGTATTAAGTATTAAGACTAAGTTAAAGTGTGCCTTGTTCAGGAACATATCGAAATGAGAAGGTTGATACAGTAACCGTTGAGGTTAACAAAATAATTTATTAAATACAACTCAATATAAGCTAACTGCACTGGGATAAGTCAGCCATTAGTAGTGAAGTGAGGGTGTTGGGTGCCACGAAACTGTAGGTGGAAAATAAACTATGTGTAACATAAACCTAAGCTAAACTAAACACAATCAAAACCAAAGTGAGTGCCTGAAAGGAATCAGCCTTTCAGTAGGGAGTGAGAGGAAGTCATCTTGAAATTATCCAATTTATGAAGGCTCCCAGCAGGGGACAGCAATCCCTGAATGAGGTGGGAAGGGCCAAAGACAATCAGGAAGACTAAGAGGAAACAGATCCATGCAAGCACAACACATATACCATCTTAAAGCATCGGCCCATCACAGACGTCGCCGCAATATATGGTTATTTTGGCTCAATTGTTTAGTGTCTATGGGAGTAAATAACATAATTATGATCCGATAGGCCTCCAGGAGTGAAACTAAGCAAGTTAAGTATTGCTGGGGTGTCTTTGTGGTATCTCAGACTTTGTGCCCAATACATCAAGTCTCTGAGAACCCCTGGTATAGTATGTTAGAAAAGCAGCGTGACAATTGGACTGTTTTATTAGTATTAGTATTATTATGAAAGATAAAACTCACCTAAACCAAATAGTTCTCTTACTTGAAGAACATTCAGGTACCACATGCCTAGAAAACACTATCTGATGAACTGTATGTAATTGTGTTTCACTTCCCTGTCGCACAATATGCAGACACCATGCATGTTTGTTGAATAGCAGAGGTCGTTGACCTTTGCCCACATGAACTACTTGTGGAGCGTGTAGGCCTGTTTATGTGCCTTGTGTGTGCTTCTGTCACTCTGAGACACTCCACTGACAGCCAACAATGACCTCTGCCAGCATGTCACAGACCTGGACTGCTCTCAAGATAATGGACAAATTATGCAAGGAGCTGAACAAATAGAATGAACGGGCTCCTACCCAACTCCCCTCTTCTAGTGACACAGACATGATTCCAGTTCAAAAACACTGAGAAATTTGATTTTCCATGTTCAAATCTATAATTCTTACACTTCTAACAGAAGAATTACACTTTGATTCAATAAAATGGGGACTTTTTGTGTATGGAAGGGCGAAATCAATTCCTGAAGGATGTAATCCCCCAACACTGTGACATCTGAGACAAACAAAGCAAAGCATGCTCACAAAGCAATGGGACCCATCACCAATTAGTTTCACCAACTCCATCAGGAAGAAAAAACCTATGCATGCAGTCACAATGACCAATACAAAGGCCGTGCACTTGAGGATAACAAGTGTGTATTAAAATGTACTTTTGAGTTTAAACCAAAGAAATACATATTTATAAGAAGAGTACCCTTAAAAAAACAGTCTGAATTTATTTAATTTCTTTCAAAAATGTTAAGAAATAAACAAAAATAACTGTCTGTGTATTTATAAAAAAAAACAAAAAAAAAAAACAACAACAAATATACATGTACAATTCTTCTCTAGAAGAGACACAAATGACTGTACAAAATTTCATAGTAATCTAATAGACTGAAAGACTCACATACAGCCGTGGTACTAATGTGGCCAAAAGTAATCCAGACTGTCTTCTCTAACAAGTAAATGAAGATTGCTGATAGGAATTGCAAGACACTGATCCGGCACTACAAATATGCAGCCAAAGCCAGATGATGAGCCTTTTAAAGGTGAATCTAAGGTTATGGTTGACGGTTTAGTTTAACACTGAATAATCTGCGAATAACTATTTGTGCAGTTATTGCCACTGTAGTACAATTAAATTAGTGCAGTACAACCACACAACGATAAATGCTAGAAATGAAGAGTGTCTCCTTCAAAATAAAGGCTGCTGATGTTGGTATATTGATTAACAGGGTGGAAGTTACACCTACAGTCTCCATATCCAGTAAAATTGCCAATGGTTGAGTGAAACCTGGTACTTATACTTAAGGGCCTCCAACATAATGAATTCAAATATAGAAGTGACCCTTACCAGCATCTTTTGTTTTAATAGAGTGGGATGGGTTACATCTGCTGGGTTGGATGGTAGCATTTCCACCACTAAAATTGATGTAATTATTTTAAGTGTGCCAGGGGAGACACTGCACAGATGCAGGCCAGCACAATGTGGCTGAGGTTAGTAATAAAACTTAAAGCAATTGTAACAGTTTCCACAGAGACCGGTAGTAATCCATATGGGAACCTTGCAGAGATTAAAGCTTTTGACCTCAGTTTGGACCCTTGTAGGCAGTCAGGGCCAGCAAAGTTTCATTTAGCTGGATAAATGACACTGGAAAGAAACTGATTCAACTCAAAGTGATGACTTAACTTTTTCCTCTGGTTCTCTCTAAACGTCAGTCTAACAGCATGATTAGTGCATTTTAGTTGTTTTTTATTTTCTTCAGCATAAAACATTTCATTTCTGATTTGTCATAAGTTTCTGATATAGATATAGATCGATATAGATATATATTCTGCCTTGTTCCCATTTACTGCAGAAAAAATGCAGAGAATTGTCATTTCTGTTTTTCTTCTTTATGATGACCACCTTAGCTATTCTTGATAATGCTAAACACATTATTAAACATTTTGGGGCTTTACTTTAAAGAGCCCCAGCAAACATGATCTAAGCCTTTTAAAATACTCTGCTATGAATAATAATTTGTGTCTGATATGGTTTTCAATTAGCTAGTTCAATGAACTACTCATTACTCATCAACAATACAGAAATCTATGAATATGCAAATATTTTTATTTATTAATCTTTTTTATTTCCAAGTTTAACAGCTTCACTGAAAAGTCCATTATGTGCAATGTGAACAGAACAGCCTCCTAGTATCAAATTTTGCACGTACATCTTTCTGCACAGTGAAGGTCAAACGTCCAGTACTGTCGCAGTGAGCAAAACACATTTTGCCTGGTGGGGGACTTCTATCTTACTCCAGCCAATAAAATCCAACTTTAGTCAAACAAGAAGATAAACATAACTGATTCATTTTCTTGAATAGTTTGTAATTTTCAATATCAATAATCAGAAGTTGTGACTTTCTCAACTCCGATAAAGTCTAATATTTTTGCTGCCAGCTAGTAAGAACTGCAGTTTAAGACATTTGTCCAGGGACTTAATAACTCAGCTGTTGTTGTCAGCTTGCTTGCTCAACAAGCTCAAAATTTCCAATGTTTTTTATTTAATACAATGAACAATAGTTCCTTTGTCCCATTTTAAACTGCAACTTCAATCTTGTATTCTATTAAAGTCATCAAGCAATGATGAATTCAACACACACAAAAAAAGAGTTCTAAATGGTAATTACAGATAATCTGATTGATCGTGTGAGGCAACAATCCTCCATCTGTAAAATTATCCCGCACCTGGGCTGGGCTAACACACATGATGATAGCAGTCTGACCTACATGTTGATAAATGATAAATTGCCCATGAGTTTGTGTGATTCTGCTTTTTTTTTCTCATTTGTGGGAGAACAACATGCCCCATCTCCACTGTTATGTAGGAGAACAGGAGTATAAAAGTACCCTCTCTCACACATTTCCTCAGGTTCATGCTCACATCCACAATTATTCTTTAGTGGAGCATAGAATACAGTGATCTAGACATCTGGAAGTTAAAGGTGGTCAGCTCAAGAAAGCCAAAATGCAAAGATACCAAGACAGTGGTATGCATGTTTCCATTACCTCAGACAAAGACTCTGAAAAACCCTGAGGGTCTGAGCGACAAACACACTCACATATTTACATAAATGCAATACACTTTTTGTGACAGGATTTGTCATACTGCATTTTTATCTTACAGATCAGTCAAAGAAATGTAAACAAGATGCACACACTGGATGTGATCCTGAGATCATCTAAGAATATGCAGTATCTATAACTAAAACAGAAACCCTGCTGTGGTAAGCCGCACATACTGACATACAGTATTCAGGGGAGGATTAGGAGTGCCATGATTGCATGGGCCAGATGGCTTGAACAAGTAAGTGCCAATAGATATAACAGTGCCACTCAATGGCTCTGCCACCAAACCCATTTTGATTAAGCCCAAGATACTAATGTCTGGCAGTAGTACTGCTTGCTACCCAGTCTGATGTCTTGATGACAGGATCTTCAGTCCCCAGTATGAAACAATCACTCCCACGCAGGTTCTGTCTGAAGCCTTGAGACAAGACCCCAGGAGAAAACGAGAAATCGAAAATATGGTGTAAATTGTGACAGAGGGCGACAGATTTTCTGAGTAATATAAAACAGTGAAACAAAAGCACAATGCTGTCTTTCAACCTCTACTGAGATGCAGAGGTGTATTTTTGTCATCACAACAACACCTGGATTTGCACAATACTCAATACAAAAGAGACAAGTGGTCATGGCAGAACCTCCAAAAATTAATTTCAACTGAGATGTGTCTGAAATAAAAACCTTGGAAGCATATTTCATTTTGATCGTTTTCTGTGTTCCTCCACCGCAAATACCTTATGTAAGTGTGGTCTTTTAAGCACACATGTTTGGTCCTGGTGCAGTAATAGAAAATTAAAACATTGCCTCAGAGCATGAGGATGAGTAGAAAGCCCTGTTTGAAGTTCAGTTTCAAGAAAGAGAGCCACGGTTTATTAGACAATGAGCTCAATAAATATTTAGACAGCGATACATTTAAGCTTCATACTCACATATTTTTTAGATGTGAAATAACAATAACTACTGGGATATTTGCTCAATTTCTGCTTTAATTAAGCAAAGGTTTAACCAAGATATAGTTAAGCGGTAACAGACAGCAGCGCTTACAATAGTGTCCCTTTTTTTGGTGGCACAAGTAAACAAAAATATATAAACTACGCTCACACTGTGTCTACACAGGAGGTGTAACGTGAGCAGCAGGTGAGAAGAGCAGCAGCAGCTTCGTTGCTCGATCTGTGTCTATCAGAATGGATTCAGGTACAAATTTGTGTTTAGGTGATCTGGGTTTTTGCAGCCCACAAATATACAGTCACTGTAGTTACTTTAGAAAGGCTGAAATGCTGTCTCTTAGGCATGCTTCAATGTAGCTGTAAATGCAGCTGGAGCCAGCAGGCACTTAGGTCAGCATAAATACTAGAAGGGGGAGCTAGCCTGGCACTGTCCAAAATTGTCATATTTTTACTTCTAAACTAACAACTTTTTGTTCCAGACACAATCTAAGTGTAACAATAGAGGTTTACAGAGAGTTGTGTGCTGAAACTGCATCTTGTGCTATGACCACCTGGACATTTGCCATAATTGTGCAGGCTCCAAGAAACCCGTTTCCAATTTTTAAGTTAAGCTAATTGTTTGCAGATCTCGATTAATATTGAACAGATGGTTCATTAACCTAAAGGCCAGTGCAGCTACCCTCTAATATTAACAATTAGTGTTAGATTCAACATCAAACTGTTTGATGTTTGTTATAATTCGCCAAATCAATGAAAAGAAGAAACATTTTGAAATAATGTCAGCAAATAGTCAGTGTTATAGCCCACATTTGAGAAAATGTGAGTGGGAATGTCAAAACTGCAGACAAAAAAATGAAGACATGCAGCAGTTTATACATTAGTTAGAAATATCTGTATTTAGACCAACAGACACTATTATTTAGTAAGTATAAGTCTCTGTGAGTGTGGCCATGTTTTGCTATTTCAATTAAGGATGTTCATCTTCTTGTATTCACTTTAAAAAAGGAGCAGACAATCTTCTAACTCTTGGCAGAACCAAGAGTCTAGGGTAGTTTCTTGTGAAAGAAACTTTTGGCACAAAGATACAAGTTTCTAAAATGTTGCCATGATTTCCATGTTTAATTTTTGGATAACGGTGATGTCTGTGCAGTTAGGTAACAACTACAGAAACATGTATAACAGAACATTTTAATGTTTCCATTTTTCTGTTTCTGTTATTTATGATTATATAAAACGTCTTATACTTGCTTACTGTATGTTGTGCAGAGTGACGCTGTTGCAAATGAAAAATGAAAATGCCTTTCATATGCTGTCCACCTCCAGTGGTGCTATTTCCAACAACACACTGGTTGTAGAAAAGGTAGAATTATTATTATTATTATTTTTAAATCAGTAAGAAAGAAGTTCAGCTTTTTAAATGGGTCATACTAAAATAAAAAATGTCTCCAGGTAAAGATAAATATATATTGAGTAACAAGTGCTGTCTCCCTTCTTCCTCTTTTATACTTAAAATACCAAACTGAGAGCATTGTATCACTTTCGTCTTAGTCAATTCCAGGCATTGACGGGAGATCAATAAGACATGCTGTTCTCCTCTCATGGTGTTTGGAGATCATGTCAGGATGGAGTGATGAATGGCAGAAGAACAGGCTCAGCAGTAGGGAAAAATGAGCTGGATGGGGAACAGAGGGTCAACAAGGTTAATGATGTTGGCCATGATTATTTGCAGGTGTGAATGATCTGAGATTAATCATTTAGGAGGAAGGCTTGAATGACAGCAGGTGAGAAATGGCAATGATAAAAGTGGTGAAAACACTCACGAGCTCTACAAAACCTTAACTGAGCTGGACCAACACGATGAAGTAAGGGGAAATAATGCAGCTGGTCATGCTTCACTGTGTGCATAAGGATAAATCAAGAACTACAGGCCATGCACTCTGCAACTAGTGACTTGAGACCTGTGCCCTTTGTGAAAACTAAATCAAAACACTGGATTGTATCATCTGGATGGATTGTTCTATCATCACTTAATAATTGTACTGAGAATTTGTCAGAAACCTTAACTAATAGCAAATGATATTTAGTATCTTAAGAGTTCCCTCCAGGTTGTAGTGCTGGATAAGTAATTAAAGAAGTAATTAAATTGTGTCTGTGGTATGGGCCACACAGATTTATTTGACTTTAGTTCTGCACTTGTACATCAATGACAAACTTACTTGCAATCTAATAGATTTTTTTTAAGAATAGTGTGACAAATTAAACATTAATCTACTAGCCAGTGTAGCACCATTTTATATTTAACAAATCAGCTGCATGCAAATTATCGTTCAAAAGAATCGAGTTACTTCCTAAGAATGCAAAATCCTTCTTATGCAGAACTGAAGACATGACTAAAACGGTGTTTGCAGAATTAGCTTAATTGTACAAACAGATGTATCTGCATAGTTTGTTTCTCAACCAAAAAATAAATAAAATCTTACTGCACTGTGCATGTGACATGACAGACACGTTGTGCTCAGTTGTCCGGCCGGACCAAAGAAGATTACCCAAGGCACTGACAAGAGGAAATACATGTATGTTTTTAAGACACACATGAGAGCCCCAGAAAGCAGCTGATATAGATTTATCGGCTCTGCTTAAAATGCATCAGCACGTACATCTAGAGCCAGCTGTCTGTGTGCCGCAATCAGCAGCACAGTTCTGGGAATACTATAGCAACAAGGATAATGTGTGGGTACAGTTCCAGAAGGAAAGGCTGTGATATTGGAATCTCCATGTGAATTTCATATACATACATATTTCCCTTATTGTATATACTGTGTGTGTGTGTGTGTGTGTGTGTGTAAGTATTTAACACATTATTATTATTTTATTAAACAAGTTTCACTGCAGCTTGTTTTGACCTTACACAGTATTAACTCAATAAAACTATGCAGATAAAGAAATCAATGGAGTGGAATGAGAATAAGAATAAGAATAAGAAATGGACTGAACATGCTAAATTAAATTTATAAATAACACTTGGTGGAGAAGCCTTTGTTTGTAATGACAGCCTCAAGACACGAGAAACAGGCTTTAAATCTTGAATATCTTCAGTTCTTGTGATTCACTCGGCCAATCTCGCCTTAATTTTCCTCCTCTGGCACTCTCTCCCTCACACTTGACCAATACTCTTGCTCTGACATTTCAGGCTGAGGATAGACGGGTTTGATCAGTCTGATCGTCTCATGGCCACCGCAGCAGCGTGACGTTGGGTTGCATTTCAATGTACCCTACAGCATGTTTGTATTCAGTGTACTAAGATTATTTCTTTTGTACAACATTTGTAAAGCCAATGGGGTCAAAACAATAGCAAAAGACATAGTCTGCACCAGACTTTGTTAGACAGCTTTCACACCAGCCTTAAGGAGCTGAATCCAGTGAGCAAAAACACCTGTGGTCGTTTGAACCGAACCTGGACCCTGAACCTGGACCCTGTCCGTGCGTTTTTGCAAAGGAGCAGCCAAATATTCTGTGCAGTGTGCAGTTTTACCTTAACATGTTTGCATACTCCTGATCAATTTTTTGGTCAACACTGACGCATATGCTTGACACTTAAGTCACAATTTCACACTGAACCTGACTGCAAAGTATGCTATTTTCATACATTACATAGCCATAGTCTACTGTTCACAAAAGCAATTTTTCTGTCACAGCTAAAAGAAAAAAAAAACAACTGTTTTTGCAATTGGCTTTATATGAGCACTGTCTGCTGTTAAATACATAGGTTAATTAATTTTTTCACAGATGATAAAAATGAAGTCATTATGATAGAGGTTTATTAATTAAAATGATAAAATAATGAATAAATTCCATAACGAATAGCCTAGGTTGCAATATGAAGATAAATATAAGAATATAAATATATTAATTTAGTGTCTTTTTACTGGGCAATGTCATGTTTCGCATGTACTGTTGAAAAAAAAATAGACTTAGCACAAATGAACGTGGCAGGTCATGGTTACACAGCTGAGACAAGAGTCCATACAATAAAATGATATATATGTAGTGTATATAAAATGATATTATCTGTTGCGTGAGACGTCTATCTGAGCATGTCTGGTGAGCTTTTAGTCTAGACACATGGTTAAAGTTAAAATTATGTGGCATTATATTGAGGTTGGGTTAAAGAGTAAGTAATGGTTTGTTAATGGCCTTCAGGTATAGAAATATCATCCATTTACAGTATGTATGTGTTAAAAGCAGGAGAAGGAAGGAAGCTGACGATCTATGTGGCCCGTTTACATGCATAACACATGCACCCATATGTAGATGCATACACATCTAATTCCAACCATTATTTTAAACGTGTACATGCATATGCATTTCCCATGATGCTCTTCAAAATCCTGTGGTGGTATTTAAAACCACATCTGGCATTTAATGTGATGCAGAGATTATTCATCATGGCTGGACACACTGTCCTTAAGTGTCATGGGGTAAGTATGTAGATTGCTTCCGCAATAGATGCATCAGGCTCAACTCGTGGGAATAACATGGCTTGTCACAAGTATCGCAGATGCTGTTTTATTGTGTAGCATTTAAATTCTTGTAATTTAATGATTATGACAAGGTCCATTTTCATAAGGCACACATTTAATCACGAAGGCAGGATTTTTCTGCCAGAAGCCTGTCATTGTGGTAAAACCACACAGCATGGAGCTGAAGCTAATCAATAAAGTGACCTCCCACAGAGCTGTTTATGTCTCATGCATTTGACAAATAATCAATTGATAAAAGTGGAATTATAAACTTGAACCAATCAGCTGTTTTATTCAGAGTCGCCAGCAATTCCTACATTAGCTGCATGACTGAGCAGCATACTTAAAAAATGATGGATAGGAAACTGAAGCAGGGAACAACATAAAGGCCACATCCACTGTATTGCTGTACAGGCTTGCAGCAATGGTAACTGTGGATACATGGTGGGGATGACAGCAGATGATTCACTGCATATAAATATGATATGTTGCAATGGAGAAACACGAATGGATTTCACATATCGCAGGTGCTACAGGGCTACGTTTTTATTCTCGATGACAACACTGAATTAATTGAGTTAATCTTGGTGTATTACCAATTTAAAGAAAGCCACTCAACATTCCAGTCTTCTATGACATGCAAATCCACAAACTCAACCACTAAACGTGTCTGCATTACAATATACTCACTGTATCTCACATTATTGTTTAAGTGTAAGATAATTCTTGAATCAGATCAATTCTAAAATGTAATACGTTCTTCCTTGGCCCATGCTATATCCTCCATAAGAATCAAGAATCAAGCCAGTAGTTGCTCTGTATTGCTGACAGACAAACAAACCAGCAGCACTCAAAACATAACCACCTTGCCAGAGGTAATAAAATCACCATTGTCTTGAGGCATATTCTAAAATGAACTATACATTTTGTAACAGGTAATTCAATTGCAGAATCTGGATCAGTTATATCCAAAGCACAGGTAGACCCAAAGTGACCATGCTATCAGATGATCATTACATAAAGCTTGGCTCCCTGAGGGACAGAAAAGCAACTACATTGCAGATATAGAATTTTCTAAATTAAGAATCCAATCATTTTCCAATCAGCAAAATCACTGTCTTGCAGTGGTCTCAGAGGATGAGTAGCAGTTTCTAAACCGGAGGGAAAACAAGGCCAAACACTCAAATTGGCTAAAATAAAAAGTCCTACAGTAGTCACTGATGAATCCTAACTTGAGATTTATGGTAATAAAGGTCATGTAAGGAGACAAATGCGAGAGAGATTGATACTGCAGGATATCAAACCCAAAGTAAAACATAATCTGGAGTTGGACATCTGCACCCTGACCAAGGAGAAGTAGCACTCTCTGGTATCTTTATGGAGAAGGATTCATGCACCAGGATAATGACTCTAAACACGGTTTAAAGTTTTGCAAGTACTATTTCACGACCAAAGAAGGCCAAGAAGTTGTGACTGTCATGGACTTTCTTCCACAGTCAACTGACCTCAACTCTATTCAACATTTATGAGGGCACCCAAGGTCTGAAGAGGCTATGCACTTTGTGACATCACAACAAGGTCTTTGGAACATTGTCATATTATGCTGTAATAACATGAGTCATCAGGTTTTGTAGAGATATTTAAGCAAAATAAATACTAGATATTCTATTTTAAAGATTCAACCTCACATATTTGACCTTTATGTTTTGCATCTGGAGATAATTTTAATAGGCATCTGGAAATCAGATGGCAGTTCCATCATAATTATTTTATCCCTGTAATAGATACATAATTAAAACACTGAGTACAAGATTATATGTGTTGGAAGTTAAAACATAAGAAAATAACTTTTCTGTCCATATTGTCCAGAAATGTAGTGCTACAGTGGCACAAGGACAAAAATAAGAACCGATAGGGAACTTAAAGATCCATAAAAATACTGAAAACAGTGATATAGAAACTCCATATAGTACAATATAGGTTCAACTCACAAAACAAAATGACAGGGGGAAGCAAATGCAAGAGGAAAGACAGGGATGACAGCCTTGATCTTATACCCATTCAGTCCGGTTGAGCTGAATTCTCCCTGACGAACTCAACTCAAAGATCCTTCAAGGATTTGTTCAGTAGTTCCAGTGAGTGGTATGTGGATCCATATTTCAGAACCACAATTGGACAGTTGAGAGATCGAAGGACTTTCTTGAAGTAATTTCACTTTCAAGTGTTCTAAATATCAGCGGCTCTTTATGGTTAGTTGTAAATGCACTTGCTTTCTTGTATGCGAATTCAAATTTTCCACTGTGAGTGTGCAACATTATAAAGAAGATGAAACACAATCCATTCTTCCCAGTGAATGACATTTTTTGCACCATGCAGTTCTCCACTTTATACTTTGTTTCTTTCATAAGTTTCTCTCAAGGATAAGCCTGTCTGAACTCTATTCTCATTACATAACTATTGATGCACTGTAGAAGCTACTGTACTGCTTTTTAAAAGGTACGGAGTGGGGCTGATTTA
The DNA here is from genome assembly GCF_000972845.2 of Larimichthys crocea. Lineage (NCBI taxonomy): Eukaryota > Metazoa > Chordata > Actinopteri > Sciaenidae > Larimichthys > Larimichthys crocea. The sequence goes on along the minus strand of NC_040018.1, from coordinate 26,477,337 downwards.
ATTGGCCATGATTGATGACAACCTCTTCAACTTTCAAAGATAATTTACATCTCCAAATGCAACCTCTTTTACAACCGCTCTGTACTACCCGTGGATCCTGTTACAAAATTACTAAAAATCTTTTGTCATGGCCTATTGAGCCTTTATTCGCAGAGAGAGGGCCTTTCTACTTTTAAAATAGATCCTGTCCTGAAAGGCAGAACTCCCAGAGCAAAAACACATAATCACCCACACACCCATGACTTTAGCCATAAACAATAATGAGGTAATAGCTAGTCTCATTAATTTCAGTGCAGGCTGCATGCGCTATGAAACAGTACATCCTTCAAAGGACCTGAGATATTTCAGAACTGTACCCAGACAAGGTCAGAAAGTGACCTTGCGAAATGAGGGATAGGTTGGTTTGAATGTGCACCTGTCCTGAGAATCCAACATCTCAGGGCTCTGTTGCTCTTAATAAATTGTGCAGGCAGGAGCTGCGGCAAAGGCACAAGCTGTCTTTGTGCTAGTTTCACAACCAGAGGCACAGTTTGACACTGAGTGGGATTAAGAGGAAAGCATAATCAATGGGCGTGGTAGGGGTTAACATCAGCCTTGACCTATTAATTCACCTGTTTTCATTCCCAATAAAAGCAGTGCACTTAAAAGAGTGGATCTGTTATAGGTGTTTTTTTTCTCATGCAGACATGCCCTGAGTGAATATATTGCATCTTAATTAATGAGCTTGAATATGGGGGATAGGGGATAACACATTTGGTTCGTTTGTTTATTCGGTCCAAGGTGAACCTTCTCTCACTGTAGGAAAAAGTTTTCCTGGACTAAAGTGGCACTATTTATCTAGCCCACTGAACATGTGTTTATGTCAGAAGATAGAACAACTCAGGGTGAGACCTTGATACCAACACTCTTTGGCACATGTGCCTACAGCTGAGCTCATGGTACATCAAACAGTCATAGGTGCAGGACACAAGATTTTAAAAACAGCACATAATCATGAAGTCTTCACTGTTCTAAACAAGAAAACAAGACTTGACCAAAGACCTTTAGATTTTAAAGCCTAAATATTAAACTGTCAGCATCAGTCTGTGAATTTCTAGCAGGAGCCACCAACATGATTAGCTGGTGAGGTCAGGGTTACTTTCATGATCTCCGAATCAATCTCTCAAAATGAAGACAAGAAAAAAAAAAATCAATAACATAACAGTATATTTGGCTGTATATATGGTCAACAAAAATCCCAAATCTCAGAACAAATATGTTTGTGATCTTTCTACATCTGTCTGTCATCTGTCCTTAAGTGCAAGGCAAGTTATTTGGTGCACTTCAGAAGCATTTGTTGACAGTCCCTCTGACGGTAGTCAATAAAAAAAATAAAAAAGAAAAGGTTATATGGTATGTAGCTGTCGCAGGGTTGTAACAAGCCCATGACAACACCAAACAACAAACAAACAACGTTAGTTAGTAATGTATCTAGTAGTTATGTAAGTAATGTAAACGTTATCTAGGATTTGGGTTAGCAAACTGTTGTTATCAATTCTCAGAGCCAGCACATCAGCTCAGGACGACGATACTCCCAGCTCTCCTGGCACTATAGCTAACATCATAACAGCAACATATCCTGGCAAAGTAGAAATGCTGAATATCTGTGGGCATTCAATTTTGTTACCTGAAACACAAATCCTGGCTAGATTAACAAATTAGTGTTGTGTGGCTCTGTCCGAACCACTTTGTGTATTTCCTGTTTACCGAGCCAGTACTGTGTACAAACACAGACGCTCACAGTTGTTCTTGGGGAGACTGTCATAAAATTTGAAAAATAAGTGTAGTGCATCACAATCAAGTTACCTGGAATAACATTAACACCTTTAAATATTTGTAAAAGCCCTGGAATAATGGCACTCATGCAAACCCTCACATCGCAAATAAATAAAAACACTATTTTTTTAGAATACGTTCAAAGAAGATATTTCCTAAATTGGATCATTTTCAAAAACCAATCTGAAACCAACATCACTCCTGATTATAATTGGTCTAATCCTAAAAGATGATTGGGCTGATTCACTCCACACACACACACGACTTCATAATCAGAAGAGTTGGTGTAGATATTAGTATTCTGTTATTTTTGTTCAATCTTTTTATACCCATACCAACGATGTCCTTGATGCCAAACAATCCAAATGATATCAGTATTAACTTGACTCTGGGTTTCGCCACATTGAGATTAGAATTTAATAAAGAAAAATCACGAACTAAATTGTACATTATTATTCTGAAGGTAAAGTCAAAAAGAGGGCAAGCGCAGAATCAAAACAAGAGTTTATGTCGCTGTAAACCAGCAGTAAGTGCACTGGTGTTAGGTTCATAAATCAAGGAGCTGAACATACTTGTTATAATGGCAACAGATTACCTTGAAAAATAACCAATGATCCAAACACCACTCTGTTTTTTGTTTTTTTCCACTAAGGTACTAAGGAAACTTACATCAGCAGGGGAAGTGGTAAACATATTTTTTCACCACTTAAATAACTTGAATCTGGGATATTACTCTAAAACACAGCTGTTTTCTTTATAATTAAATGTAAAACTACAAAACCACAATAGCTTGGCAGTTTTATTACTCTTGCAGGCTTTCTTCATTTCCTTAATGATGAGCTTCTGACAAAAAGTGAGACTTTGTCTTTAAATTTTAAACATAAGACCATGAAATCCTTCCAACCCAAGTATTTTTGTCACCATGTTCCTCCTGAATTGTTCTCACTGCCGAGGTTGAAATTTTATATCTGCTTACTGTGTCTCATGATGCTACTGGATGCTTAAATTTCATTCGAGAATCAATAATCTATCTATCTACCTGGCTCTATCTGTGCAAAATCTCAGGCTGATGTAAACAAATCAGGCTTTCTTAAAATGGTGAATGACCATTGTTAACATATGGCCCCACACAATAGAAATAAACAATTTTCTAAAGTGTATTTTTAAAGGCTATTCAATGTAGGACTAAAAAGGATAGCAACAAAATGAAAGTTTGCCCAGTTGGCTTCAAAGATTTAGTTTTGAGAAGAGAGAAGTCACAAGGACATTTTCCAAAGGGCAAAATTTGGAACATTCCACAACACTGTTCAGTATGATTTACAATAAGGCTGACTGATGGACATTAAAGAGTCGGTCAGAAAACCTCTGCATCTGTCCATGAAAATCTAGAGGTCAAGGAAGCTCTAAAATAAAACATTACCTTAAAACACAACACAATATAAAGCATTCTAATTCATTCCAGTGGGAGTGCCAGGGTTAGGCTCACACTCCTTCCCCTCCTCCTCTCCACTCTAACTAATGAGAAGCTATAAATGAGGAGGTTTGGATAGTGTTTATCTATGTGGCTCTGAGGGGGCCAAGGTGCCCTCACACACAGCAGTGTGTAGAGAGGGTGACTGCTGGGCATAATACTTCACACATCAGCTGCCTCTCACATATGGCTGTCCTCGCCTGGCCCTGGCTCCTGCCCCATCTGCCTTCCCACCTCAGTCCCAAAAGTTTGTTTTTCCAACCTGTGATTGGCTGCCTCCGAGTCCTTATTGTGTTGCCACGTGGCCCCGAAAGCCAGCCGTTCTATCATTCCATGCCCTCTTCTTCATTGTCATGTGCACCTAACAAATCTGCCCTTCTCCACTCAAAGCAAGCCCAGTCATCCTCCTACCCCATAACCTTCCCTCCCCCCCTCTGGATCACTGCCCTCGTCCTGCCAAGCTTGGCGTAGGGTCACATCTGGAATAGAGAATTATTGCCTCCCCATCCCGACCCTCCCTTCCATCTATTCACAGATGGCCTGTTGATTATAAGCCCTCTACTGTACAGTGAATGCAGCTCGTCCATGGTTGGTGGAAGCATGTCAAGGGCTGCAATACTTATATTGTTATATTTGGGCTTTTATTTTGGAAAACTGCATTAATTACTAACATTTTTAACATTGCAGTCTTAATATTTACACTGAAGTAATGATCTGTTCAGGTCTGATCATAGCAATTGGCCTGCTGCTTGATAAGGCCAGAGAGTAACCCTCTGATCTGTTAAATAAGTGAGCTGGATCAGACGAAGAAGCAGGAGTATAACCCTTTTTGGCTACAGTTGGAGCTTGAGGAGCCATGAGGTTAATCCTGACATATGTTGCCTTTTTCGAATAGAGAGGATTCCCTGCCATGTATCTCTGAAAGCTTGTCTCCTTTTGACTTTCACACTGCTCACATTTTTACTGTATCAAAACAGCTATCACCAAATTGGATGTTTATAGTACAGAGACCAAGTGCTCTTTTACCTGCCACTGAGCAATACACTGTATGTTATTCTGCACTCTATATTGATTACATGGTATGGAAAAAGCACTACAATGTACAGTGAATCCTTGCACAAGTATTATTTGCAGAGAATCTCTGCACTAAAGGCAGGTAGGCGATGTTATCAAATTATCTACAGGGTTTTGTATTCATGCAAACAGGATCTTGTATTACATTTATTCTCTGTGTTAAATTTATGTAAACAATGTATTCTATTTTTTTTTTTTTTTTTTACCTTAATGTTAAAAGAGCCCGGGGATGGTATTTTCCAGACAATTATGTGCATCAGGGATCTATGAACAGCTGCTGGATTCTCTCAGTTGTAGAAGGTGTTGGCGTTTACACTGGTGCGGTCTAAAGATTAAAAAACAAAAGCCACAAGTGGGAGACTGCATATTACCTTTGTCTAAAGCGTCTTTATTGTAAAATTCCAGCTGCTACTAGTCAAGGGGATACACTGATTTCTAGAATTTAAAATATAAATGTGTCTCGTCCTGTGAACCTACAAGACTTTAATTTTCTGTGCAATATAAACTAGTCATTTAATATACATGAGCGTAATTATGTTTTTGCTTAACAATTTAGCTCTGCTTAAACTAGAATACTTCAAATGAGGTGCATTAGAGTGAATAAAAGTGAGAAACAAACACAACATTGACTTGCAATGTATGAGTTTCGAATATCCAAAGCCAGTTTGAGATTAGAAATGGTTTGAGACACCCATAATTTGGCATTATCGTACTGTAGCATTTCTCCATAAATATGAAAGAAATTCATTTCATAACGCATCACCTGCACCATATGTCCCTTTACCCATGTATAGCCAAAACCTATTATTTTGAAACTGCTTACAGCTGTTCTTGCTCAGGAGTTTGGCAAATGCAGTCTGTCAACATCATCACACCACTGAAAGCCAGAGGGGTGATAGTGAAGCCAAAGAATGAGTTTTCAAATTTGGGCAATCTTTCTATCAGCTGCTTATCTGCTTGGCCAACGGAATAAAAGGAAGATTTCTTTATCTGAAATAACTGCAACCTTCACAAGATGGATTGCATGGGTAAAATCGTCTAACTAAAATAAAATTGCATTTAGAGTCAGAGTTTTGACATAAACTGAGTAACACAGGCGATTTCTGTTCATCAACCCAGGATGTTTAAGCTACATTTCTTAATATTTTAAAGAAAGGAGAGTATGGAAGGATTAAATAAACAAAGTGTTTCCTGTCATCGTAATAATGTTGCCAAATCTTTTCAGCACAATTTAGTTTTTACTTAACATAACTGTGTCACTTGCAGTGTTTTCCCACAGAGGCTTGCAACGGTGTCCTTTTGCTATTTAAAACACGCTGTTAGTACTGTACTATGACTTTCTTTCTACATTCATACTAAAAGTAGAGCACAGGAACCCTGGGAATAAGCCTGCACAACAAAGGAAAAACAGATGTAGAGGAAACATGCGTTGGTTATAGTAATAAACAAAGCATAATAGAAAAAGAAACCAAGGTTGCTGGAGTTTTGAAAGGTTTCGACTTTTCACGTTTACCAGTAAGCAGCTTCGCTGAACTGTGTTCACATTGTACGTCATCTATTTGTTATAAAAGTAAAGTTATGGACTCTACTTTCATACCAAAAAAATAGGGAAAGAAGGCTTTGTTTCTTCAACCCAGATGATTGTAATGCAGGAACATCCAAAACGTCTATCCTCTTTTAATTTTTCTATACAATTCTCCTTGCTGACATGGCCAGTTTGTTTTGCTTTCTTTATTCCATGCATGGAGAAAGGGAGACAATCCTATTATTCTGGTACTTCCCATTCAAACAGAATCACTGTAGCACACAAGAGGACAAGAGGTACCGTATATTAATAATAGATTTAAAAAACACCAAATGTCAAATGAAGGTAAATATTGCAGAATGGAGTGCAGTTCAGTGTTAAGCCATTGCAACTTGATTCATCTGCAGGAGCCTTTTGTGCATGCCCAAATAGTTGGCCTAGGGAATTTCTGTCTGAAATCGCATTTGGCAAGCTTCCCTTAAACACCTCTTTCCCCTGATAGCTCTCTGCTGGTAGATACTGGCAGCGCAGGTCTATCTATATTTAGCATCAGTGATTATCGTAGTATTACTGGCAGATGTTTTATGATGCAACATGTGTAATATATTAAAAAGATACAAAAATAGGAGGATCATCTTTTAACATTGACTTGTACCTTGTTTTGCCCTCGAAACAGGCTTAGTTAACCGCTGTGCAGATGGTAAAAGGCGACAGAAATGTCAAACAGACCTGCTGGTTCACGGCGACTACTATACTGTACATCAAGATAGGTTGAGTGAATTTGATTTCAATAGTGAAATGTTTATTCAATCTCTGTCTAATGTCATCTCAGTTTTAAACATATTCTACACACATGGAGGAAATTCTGTTTCGCTTTTTTTTTTCTGTTTTCCTGCCACTATAGGGAGGTCAGAAAGGTTCTGCTGCTCCTCAATAGCAGTATGCTTAAAGACTTTTAAACAAGTTGGATGCCTGCAGTCAGAGGGTCTTGTAACCAGGCCTTCCAGCTGAATGGTAGTGTACCTGTTTTACACCAGCCTGCTGCTTCTTTAATAGGATCTACTGACAGGGAAGGTAGCAGTATGGTGAGTTTGTCATGTTTGTGGGATCATTCCTGACCAGAAGCCTTGTAGTATGTGACATTATCACGCTAAAAATGAGAAATGGATTCATTACTCTAGTTAAGGATTGCACCAGTCTGGCAGTGATTGCAGTAGATCCTGCACTCTCATGCAGTCAAATTGGTGAGTCATTGCCCATTGTTAGCTTGGAAACAATGAGCTTATTTTAGGCTCACCATCCTTTTCCCCCCACAAAAAAAACCCAAAACAAAACAAATAAACAAAGACACAGCCCATTATTAGCAACATATGGTAAAGCTAAGTGCAGACTCACTGCTCAAATATAGGTAGGGCTTCATGTTTATACAAGTCAGTAATTGGTTGCACACATCTGGTACAAAATAAAATGGGTTTCAATACAATTCCATGACCAAGTTCATTCTAAAATAAATAATTTAGGGTTTTAAATTAAAAATAGCTTACACTGAGACACTTAACTTTATATATATAAAAAAAAATGAATAAAACATTTTAAGAGTAGGTCAAATAATGGGTCAAAAAGGGAACATAATTACAATTTTAAGAGCATGTTGATCAATGAGGTAGAGCCTTATTGAAATATAACCTGTAGTTAAAATGTTATACTTTTAGATGGTTAAATTACGTTAGAAGTATCCACAAGAAGACTCCACAAGTAAGCTTCAGTTAAATCTTCCTATTCAAACATGTATTTATTCAAAAAGAAACTATCTGCTTACCTTGTTTTTTCATTGTGTCACTGACCTAGATTTACTTCCTTTCTTTATAAAAACAAGGAAAGATTGTGAGTCTCATCAAGGTCCAAGCAGACCTAAATTAATCACAGAAAATATATCCACACGATTACTGTGATTAACACAGTAAGAAGAGGGTTAAAATGTGGGCAGATTTCAGACTGGCACACACTCAAACATTACTATTTCGAGTTTTATATGAACTGTTCATTAGTGACTACCCTAAAAACTACTTTAAAAAAAAAAAAAAACGAATGCAAAAGAATGTGCAACAGAAATAGATCAAGAGAGGAAGGGGGGCACAGACCTTGAGCTGTCCTTGCGTCATGAGGTCCCCATTTCCTGTAAACTACTGTGGGTATTGTCTTCTTGCATTAGGAAATGGAACAATCTTTTGAATGGAAACATAAAGTGAAGTGGAAGGTTTATAAAATATCTGCCGCTCTTTTATTTTTTTAATTTGTTTTTCTTTAGTGTAAAATGGAAAATAAGTAATTGTAAAAATAGGACGCTTTGTGATTAATAAGGACGTTCCTCTGTATGATGATTGTTACAGAATTTAATAATTCAATATATCATAATGTATAGTCAATATTAACATGGTCATAAATGTTTAGAGGCATTACATCATAGAGGTAGTAATGGCTGAAACATTAGAAACCACAATGGGTCTGTTGCTTCCAGTGCAGTGAAAGAGTGCGTTTGTAGAAACCACCAATGACAAAATAACCCAAGGAAAGCCTCTGGGCAGGATCTGTCTAGCATATGCCCATAGCCTATTTCTATAATGATGAAGAAACCATTAGAAAACTGCAGATGGGTGAAGCTTGAAGTTCAAGTTCAGTATTTTAAGTAGCCTTTCATCACAAATGTTGCAGTGGGAAAAAAATAAATTTTGACACACAACAAAAAAATAAATTGTAACTACATCCACCCAAACAACAGCACAATGCAAACAAACAGGTCTGTATTGTAATGGGTACTCAGCACCAGCCCAGCATGTAACCGGATCTGGCATCACTCGACACCCTGCCTCTAAACAAAGTGAAACATTTTCAGAACAGGCTTTGATAATTTCCTAAGATCGTGTTCACTTGATTTCAGTAGTAGCCTGGAGGTTAGAGAAACAGCATTCTGACTGAATATTTGCCAGTTCTGGACTGACTACAAAAGGCTGTGTGGATACCACTCTTACCCTCAACAGATACCATCAAAGTGCAGTTGAGCAAGGCACTGAACCCTCAGTTGTTCCAGGGGAGCTTCACAGTTGCCAAGAGAGTAAAAGCCATAATGGTACTGGGCAAGTGTGGGTGTAAAACCCTGCGTGGGTGTCAGACTCTCCAGCTTTTAACAGCCTGCCGTAGCTCGTTTGTGCAAGTAAAGATATCTTTGGCATCAACTTGTCTTGTTAAGTCGACATCATAAAATAATTCGTATTATGTTTGAAAAAGGAAAAAAACAAAACAAAAACACCAACAACACTGAGCTCTCCTTGGAAATCTGTCCTGGAAAATGTACTGTAACCATGAAAGTCAATTTTATTATTCATGACATCACCTCGCCGCATTTTTGTATCATTGCAAGAATGGCAGAAAGCGTGAGCTGACTACTAATTTACTTTCATTTTGCATTTGAAAGTCACAGCGATTTGTGTTATTACAGCTCTGTCAGGTTGATGGAGGCGGGATTGATGGAGCCGGTGAGCTGTTCCTGAATGCTTGTATGAGAATGGAGGTTACAGTGTTTTTCTCATCAACACCTATGACACTGTGACGAGTGGAGGCTTGTAGTTTTGACTGACAACTAAATGCGGAGGCTTGCCACATACTTATATTTGGATAAGAGGCCGCGTGTGACACTAATTTCAGGAAAACACTGCAATCTAGGAAGCGTGGCAAGACATGGTTATAGTGCTGTGTGAAAAGAGACAATAAAAAGGGAGAGGGAGGACAGCAATGGAAAAGTTAGAAAAAAGTGTGTGTGTGAAGTTAAGAGGAGCGGGGACAAGAAAAAAAAACAACGAAAAGGGGAGCTAAAATAGATGGGAAGGAATACAGCAAGAGCTAGTGGCATCAGCAGTATGGTGCATAACTTTATTAGCTTATACCCTAATTTTACACAACAGCAGGCGGAGGTCTAGACAGAGGCAAAGAAAAACATGTCCTGCAAAAAGCAAGAGCACTACCCTAGCAGAGATCGGCTACCCAATTGACCCTGATGAAAAGAAAGGGGTAAACAAAACAAGGTACAAGAGTAAGAACTGAGTGATGACTGACACAGCAGTGAGAACCAGGTACAGAAAGTTAAAAAAAACAAACAAACATTCTACAATCTACAGATAATAATTTATTTTATAATCGCTACATTGGTAGCTAGCCATGTTAGTCAAAAGTTATCCCAGTTTTAACAGGGGTGCCAATAGCTTGACCTTTTCAATGTCATGTTGTTCATCTGTTGTAGCATCTGTTCGTGAACAAAACGCCAAAGAGAGAAACAAGCAATAGGAGTTGTGAGGAAGACTGGTTGATTATCTGCCCCTCTCTCGCCCTCCCCCCTCGGTTTTGTTTACATGGTGGATTTATGATGATGTGACCTCTGTGATAATCAAGCGGGACAGGCAAAGGTTACGCCAGACGGTGTAAGAATACTCATAATCCTGCCATATATTTCTCCCCTTTCATCTCTGCGTTTGCCTTTTTTTCACTCTAGTTACGACTTTTTGCATGAGTGCCTGTATCACAGATCCCAGTCCCCTCTAAAGCAGACATCAGTTGGCAGTTTATCTAACTCCACAGGCCTCCTTCATCACAACAGACCTCCAGCTGTCATAGTAGACATCCTTCCAGCCACCACACTGAGGGGAGAAGAGGTTCAGTCCAACAAAGCTGTCCGGGCTCCTCTCTGACACATCAAGCCCTCCTAGGAAGTAGGAAGCAGGAGCAAAGGGAGCCTTTCCTCTCCCCTGTGGCTCAGTGTGCAAAGCTAGTTATTATCAGTAGGAGGAGGTGAGAGAGCAACTTATGAGGCAACAAGGTGCAGAATGAATGCATGTCTTTCTTTCTCTCCTTTTTTTCTCTTTGTACCTCTACCCTACAGTCTTTTTCCCTCGCTGTGCTTCTTTCACCTTTCCTCTCCACATGCCTCCCTCTCTGCTCCTCTTCCACACAGCTGACATCAACACAGGTAATTCTGACTAATGTGACAAATAAACTCTTTTAATCTCAACAAAGTGGCTGTTGCTTTCTCCTGTGCACTCATCTGTGTTAAATCAAAGGTTTTATGCAAATAAAGGTTTTTTACAGGGTCTTACTTTTCATCCAAATAAGCAGCTATATCAGCTTGTAAGCTGGACAGCTTTGAACTTACTGTGTAAACAAGTGTCAGGCATCGCGCTGAAATGCAAACCTCCCCAACGTTCACCTGTCAAAAGCAGAGTTTTCTTTCTCCAAATTACAGCGTTTCTAACGAAACAACATCTCCGGCAGAGAGGTTTAAGTTTTTAATCAGGTGTGTCTGGTGAGTGATTCACCTGCTCTGCTGTACTGTGACCTTAAAGAGCTTAGCACAACATCATCATTTCCACAGTAGAGCCGTACTGTATATGCAAAGCTTTAGGCTGTCAGCTGTGCAAACTAGATAAATAATGTCGGTAAATGCTGCAGTTCCACAAGTAAAGACGTCTGGTTTGTAGGTGTGTGCAGTCTGGTCAATCATATTCCAACTTACATCTCAAAATAAGCTTCACACTCTAAATAGACCCTGTCTTTTTTTTTTTTTTTTCATTTCTCCATCACTTGCTTGTGAGGAAGTACATTACCGTGTTTTCTATTGGCATGGCAGTAAAAGCATTTAAACATTAACAACAATACATCAGGATATATGGGACCTGTCAGGGTGTATGCTGGGAAGAACACTGCCAGGGCACAGCTGTCTTGTAAGCGAGGGTAGGTTCAGTGCAGCAGAAAGACAAAGCGTCACCCTGCAGTATTTATGAACAATTTTTTAGAGGGATGGTGCTGAGTGCTCGCCTTTGTACTCACCAGTCTACATATCCTGACCTACATAACCTATGTGTGACAACAAGCATCATCTGCTGAGTGCTGTCTGCTCTCCAAGGGAACGTCTTGTATTCCTCAAACATTGGCAGCACCTTGTACTCTGTAATGTGCCAAACAATTGATTCATTGGAATACAGGTGCACAGTGAAAGCTGTAACTCATGTCAGCTCGCCCAAATCACAAATAAACATATTTCCCCACCTTTTCCGAGTGGTACCTAGCCATGCAGATAGTTTCGGTTGTATTTGCCAAGGTTTTAATATCTCTGCCAGTGGGATTCATGCTGCCACCCCAATGCAATGAGTCGGTGTGATCAGAAAAATGGAGAATTTTTTCACATTTTGAAAATTAGGCATGACATTTCTTTAAAATGTCATGTTTCCAATGCTTTGTCATATTTTTAGGGATAATACTAATGTTTTGCCAACAATAGTATCAAAGTCCTTTGTTCAGTCAAAAAAATTGGGTACACTGTATTTAATGATTACGGTATTTCTAGCCTAGAAAGAGAATCTGTTCTGGGGGATGTGATTGTGATTCACTGGGCTATAACAGAAGGAGTAATGACGTCACAGGCCTCTTGATCCAACACACTGAATTCAGGTCAACACGTTTGAACACAAATTCAACACAAGTTGAATACTGGAGAGGCCAAATATGGCAAGTTTATTATTGCTCATCCTACCACTTGTTTTTGTCATACTTCAAGAGTAATAGTATTATGTGCACATGACCTGCATGTTATCTCATCAGTATCAATAAGTATCAATATCAGTTGATATTTGAGTAATGTGGTCTAAACTACTCCACATAAAAAACACAACCAAGAGCTCACATATTACAATTGTGAGACGATGTCTTGAAAACACCAAGCGCCAAACTCAGTGGCTTTGAAATGAAGCCAATGCCGAAGTGCCAAAAACTGCAGTCCCTTGAGCAGCCGCTTAAGGCTGGCTACAGAACAGGTTATAAGCCCTCATATTAAAATAAATAAACAGCCTGCTACAAACAGTTTTGGTCTCTATAACAACTGTACAGAGGGGGGATTTTTCAAGGCGTAAAGTTATACAGAATTTAAAAAATGGCTTCTTTGATGGCTCGTTTGAGCACCACTGTGTCACTTTAGGTCGGCCAATGATCCACATCCTTGCCGATGTTTAGACTGCCAGTATGAAAGAGAACAGAGCCACATATCCTGAGCTTAAAAACACTTCAAGTCACACTTAGGCTGTCCATTCTTTTTACTGTCAGTAAAAACATGGTCTCACTCCTAAATTTGCAGCTAATACATTTCAAAATACGACGCTGTAGATACCAGTTAGTTAACAACAATTAATGTGCACCATCCAGTTAGAATAAAAAAACTTAAGTGCTTAATGTTCTGAAATGGTTGCACTTTGGTTAGGTTTAGGCACAATAACTAATTGGTTTTGTTTAGAAAAGAAGTCACCTTATGTCCCAGATGCAGCTTAAGTACATCACGCAAGTTAGCTTAGAAATTAGGACATGAACAGCGGCCTCCTGGGTGGAAAATCTGTTTGACTCATCCCTCAACCATAAACAGACTTTCTTTCTCTTTACATTATGTGACAGGACCTTGACTGCAATGTCCAAAAATTATGCTAGAGGGTTACCCACACACATAAAAAGTAGATTTCATGACAGCGAATCTAAAGAGCTGTACAAACATGTGCATACGACATGAGCACAGACTTTGTTTACCCAAATAGTCTGAAATAGAACATTCAAACATACAATTAAGCCTTAATTATGTTTGTTAAATAAACTGTATTTAGAATTAAATAAAGACTATCTCTCTTATTTGACATTTTGTAGGCACTGGGCAGTTCTTCATATGACCCTGACAGTCATCAGTGGGCATCAGTTTGTGCCCCAGTGATCCTGGATGATGCCATCAGGAATGGATGTGGTCTAGATACCACACAGGCCTCTCAGTAGCATGCCAGATGCAGCTTTGCCACCCGTGGCACCATCTCAACCTTTTGAAATTTAACGGTTCATGTACGTCAGGGCTGAACCATCTGGCCCTCCAAAGAGATTTTTAATGTAAAAATGACTTTAGAGGTGAAGAAATGGACACCCCCAGTCAGTACAAAATAGGCATTATGCATTTTTTATGACATTTGATTAGTGGTTTGTTGCACCATTAAATTTGTTTATGAGCATCCAGTAGTGGGTCACATTGTATATCTATCCACCCATCACTGGTCATCCATTATCCATAGGCTGTGAGAGACAATCTGTACCCTTTTTAGCAGAGCTCTTGTTCCACACGCCTCATCCTGTTGGCATAATGTGTTTCTAAGAAGCCACATCATGATATTAGAGTACCATGTACAAATGACTCAAACTGATTTGAGTTTCTGATCTGCCATTTCTATGATTATGATGTAAAACTCTTTAATTAGGTTGCAATTATGGGCTTGAAGAACAGATCACTTCTGTATGTACAGTAGCACTTCTATACCTTTTCCTATAGGTAGCACCTTAGGTTTATAAATTCAATGCCATATATGTAGTTAAACCCTCATCATAGGTGTGTAGGCATCTACTACAAAAGACAAAACTCATTTGAATCCGCACAAAACCATATATCTGTCCCATTACTCAACTTCTAAATCATGTCAAAGAAATTAAAAATGACTGTATTTAATAGACAATAAACAGGTGGGAACCAGAATAAGAAATCAGGCCTAGTCAATGCTGAGTTTCGCTCCGGTTCTTCACTGGTCTGCAGTCTTCTCACTCTATTTTCTACAGCGTTAAAAATGCACACATTAAATTTTCACCATCAAAACCATCAAAACTTTCTGCCAAGCTCAGGGGTCAAATATCTCGCTCACTTCGCTCACTTCACTCTTGTTCGTCCACACACTCCTGCCGCCCCTCAGCCAATCACAATACAGGAAAAATGACATGACTCATAAACAACCAATTACATATATATAAAAATAATCATATACTGTAGGTTGCGCTTTATTTACGACTTATGCTTGCCAGGTAAACTGCAAACAAATTCTTTACAGAGGCAAAATACAGCTTACTGGAAGGAACATGCTATAACTAACCAAAACATGTTTACTCTGGGCAAGACATATTTAGCCAGAGAAGAACAAATATGAAAAAGAAGAGTAGTTTGAATAACATTAAATTGGCTACAAGTCGAGAAACAATCACTGTCAGTATGGTAAGGGTATGCCAACAATAGACACTGGAGTCAAAGCTGATCCAAACCATCCACCCTGACTTTGTCCCTACAGATGATTGCAGCAAGTACATGTAAGAATAACAGCTTTGGGAAAGAAAAAAATGCTTATTTTAACCACTTAGTGTTCAGTGCTAAGTGTTTTGTTGTTTGCATTTTAAATAAACTTTTTTGAACATATTTGGTAATATGTTTGTTATCAAGCGGCAACCTCCGGTGCTGGGAAAAGAAGTGTAATCACCCATTTAAATTATATTGTGTGCTTAAAGTTGTGCATAATTAACAGTCTGGTCACTTTGATTGTCAGGTAAGTGCCGTTACAGATGGCTTATTAGAACACCCAGGCATCAGGTCCGCCTCTTTGCCAACATGTAGATTAGCCAGGAGGCGAATAAATCAGTTCAGCCAAAATGGCTTTCGAAAAGACCCTTTGAAAACCTATGGGTGACGCCACTCATGCTCTGTCCATTCTTTATATTGTCATTGTTTGTTATGTGTAGATAGTGACATAAAATATGGATGTCAGATTATCCCATGTGGGTTTGGCAGCTTGGGTGTGTAACAGGGTGAATCAATTATTTTACCAATAGCTTAATCTTTTGAGCAATCAGTAGATCAATAAATTGATCAATCAATCAGAGAAGCTCTGCACATGATTTCCAGAAACAGAATACGTAATGCAACCTGACTGATTTGTCCATGTTCATATCCTTTGATGTGACATCTTAATGTAAACTGGTGTCAGGCACATTGTGTCAGGGGCAGCGGATCTGAGGCAGGACTGTCACTGTCCCTCTGCCACTCAACTGACACTTGAAAACAGGGTGTTCAGATGTGCACTGGGCTGTGATCTGAGCTGTAACACAAGCCCAAATGCACAACACACACACACACACACGGTTACACACTGACTCACACACTCCTGTCACTCGCTGTGATAGTCTGGGTGGTCCAGAGGAAGAGAGAGGCAGAAAAAGAGCAGAGCAGTATATATCTAAGGGGGGTGGGAAACCTTAGAAGGGCATCTGTTGTGTTTCCCATTAAGGTAACGGCAATGTGATGGCAAGGATGTTGGACCAGATAAGAACAGAAGGCGACATAAATGGAAGTGGAACACTTTCTTTCCCCAGGATCACCTAGGGCTAGCATGATTTCACAGTGATTTCAAAAACTCATCTTGTAGCACTGCTTCAGTGTTAAGTTAGCTTTTTTTTTATATAAAGCTGCATCACTGCTCCATACACAAGCAAAACATAACATGCAGTACATACTAATATATGTAATATAGTACAGACCTGTGCAGTGGCACTTCAAATGATGAGAGACAGACAGAAGCCAGCACCATTGTTAAGCCAAAGTGAGAATCCTTAAAGATAATTTCCCAGCAGCTGTTAAGTAAATGTCAGATAGCATTCAAACAAATCAAACACCCAAACCAGGGAGTCTTTGTGTAATGTGGCACACGTCTCTGGGGACTGACTGTTATTTACACCCTCTCATCCTGTCTAGGTTGGTGCTGTGCGGATGCATCACATTCTCACTTTGTTGTAGATCAGCTTTAGACTGCTTTAACTGTCAGCTGCAGCCCTTTAAATCCCTGAAGGCCCATTCTATTTGCACTAGCCATTAGCCGAGGAAAAGGCCTCTGCCTGTTGCCCAGCTTATTTAGCAACTCTTTGTTTGTTTTTCCCTTGCTGATTTCCATTTGATTGTTTCATTCCTCACTCCGCTCATTGATGTGGACTTTGTATTCCTTTTTTGTTAGTGTTTTAGTGTATAAGTTGGGGAATAGTTGGGCGTTCAAAGCTCCAAGCATGGTCTAATCACATGCAGGCATGCTTCAGAGGTTTTAATCGCCTTTGTCAGCCATGTCTCTGAGTTCAGAAGGGGGCTGTCGTCCCTGCATGACACCCGCTGTGCTTATACTGGATATACATAAACTTTGAAAACAAAGGGAGGAAGGCAGATGCACAAGACTTTGATCCGACTAAAAGTTGCCTTCCTTGTACATACTATACCATACGAAAGTTTGGTTCAGTTTTTGAAAGCACGCCAACGGACAAATGTCTCATATATTTACATGCTGGTCAATTGACTCTCAAGGGCAAAGTCTTCAGCCACCAAAGTGAAGTGTTTTCCTGGCAGAAGCATTCCTTATACAAGTAGACCCTGAGTGAGCTGTCATGACTTCACTGTCTTAGATTTTTCCTTTAAACGTGTTTAAACCTTGTTCTTAACTAATTTAGGGTATTTAAATTGTTGTTGTTTTTTAGCTTAAGAATTATAGAAGAACATAACTAAGACCTGAAGGATCAGACTTGGCGGCATCCAATGTGTACTTGCAGATTGCAACCCCCTCCACTCAACCACACTTTAAAAAAGAGAACCTATTAAACAGAATCAAACTCCTGGCGCTGAATGTCATGAATCTCAGAAATGTCATTTATGTTAGTAAGAAATGCAAAATGGCTGAAAAAGAGCACAAGCTATAAAATACATCGAATTAAATGATCTGCTCTACTAATTTATTTTTCAGAAGTGATTCATTATGCAGCAAGAGTAATTGACGAGTGTGGAGGTGCATGCACTCTTATGAGTGAAATGTAACACTGTATATATTCATTATAGACTACATAATGTTCTTATTGTGCTGCACTGACCTCAGACTTGATTGTGACTCTTCTCCTGGAGCAGATTATGTCATGTAACTTTGTTTTGAGCTCTCACCTGAACATAATTTTCACAAGGATCACTTCCAGAAGCCTTTTAGAAGAATGTTTAAATATAGAGTAGACAGAATGGGCAGCTCAGGATATATCCCAGAGAACATTTTCAAAATGACATTGTGGTGAAGCTCACTTAATGACGGCATAGCTAATTGATATTAGAGCAAAGGATCAATGGTGCAGCTCTGCCAAGGGAGAACAGCTTCAATAGTAAGACGTTTATCCCCAAGGTCATATTCTGTTACTGTAATATTGACCTTCCTGTTCCCTCCTGAGATTCTGTCCAAATCACATCCTGTTATTATTGCACAGCCATTTAGGTATCTATCTTCTCTTTCATCTCATCCAATACATCCTCTCTGTGATGGCCCCTGCGGAAAGTTATCAAAGTCTAACAATAAAATCACTTGAGTATTGACTATTAAAAACAACTGATCAAAGTATATTATCCTTGGAAAATCTCATTATGGCCACAGATTTACAAATTATAAGCAACAATATACTGCAGATCTTTTGCTGTACCTTTTCATTCCATTTGCTTGTTTATGTGCACAGATTTCAGAACAGCATTCATAATAAGGGAACTGTTGCATTTGTTTATGAGACAGCTAATGCCTGTGCAAATGAAATAAAAAGTTCTCTACTACCCTGGAAGAGCCAAAGATGAAGCGCTATAATGGCAGGAGAACAAATAGAGAATGTATGCAGTTTGTCTAGAAATTACCAATACCAATTAAAATGTGCCAGTAACAGGAATCTAAATAGGTGAATAGAATTGACTTAAAAGTCCTGGTGGCATTTAGTGAAAGGTCTTTTTAGCGCTTGACTGTCTTACACATCAGACATTGGATATTTCTGAATTGATTCAGCAGTGTCAGTCAGTCCTGTACTTTGCCAGGGGCACTAATCCATGTGATGGAATTCATATGTCTACTTCATATTAAGTTTCCCGTGTTGCTTATTGACCTTTTCATCTAGCATTTTCCCTAACTGATGTGAGCTGGCCTCTTCACAGAAGCTGTCTGGAGTCATTATTTCGCTGTTTTCTATTCTGCTTCCGGTGAGAAACACTTGAACACTTAACACACTGCTTTCCTCCAAAGTGACTGCGAAGGAGGTCTTGAATGTGAAAGAGAACCAACAGTCTGAGGTGTTAGGTGCTGTAACAAGTTTCTTGAATAGCTGAAGATAAAAAAAACAAATATTAATTGTCAGGTTTGTGTCTTCAAGCATCTATTCATGTATCTATTTTGTGATTAAAGTTGTTATTTTTCATAGGCTTGCATGCTTTTGAGTTCCTACAAACAGCTAATACAGGCTGAAGGATGGCTCTCTTTCAAAGAAGGAAGAATTTGAATAGAGCCTGAATGTACATTTACATTCTGTCACAAAGGCTCTCATCACCATGGCACATTCATAGTGCCATGCATTGTTAGGCATGTGACGCTGTTTGCCATGATTGCGTGTCCCATCATTTCTTCTTCTGTTTGATGAAAAGTGATTCAAACACCCACTCAGACACTGTGGCCATAGATACCTACTGTGTTCCTGTTTTTCTTTTTGACAGTGGCATCAAATCAAAGTCGAAACGCATGACTGTTCCTGTTGTGAGCATACATTCATATTTCCAACTTCTCCGTTTACGCAACCACACACTCTCCCTTTCACACATGTCTTAGACACACAAGTTTTTCAATTTGCCTACCTTTGCAAACACGACCACAAATGAAAGGTGGAGCCTTGTCCTTTAACTTGAATATGATGAATACCTTCTCTTCTTCATGTTGAAAAGATCTTCTCTCCATTTGCCCTTTTAGCCAGCTCAATACAGAACAGTACTTGATTAAATCACATTAGTGCAGCTATTTGGATCAAGGACCTTGATTAAAATGCAGAAATATAATTTTGCTATCTAGTGTTGCTCTAAAATAATATCCATGAAAAATGTGTATACATTTTCATGCTCTATATATCAAACCAACACATGATAATTATGATGTGTGTTTCTGTTGCATGCATTATGCTGCTGATTTATGCATGTTGTCAAATAAATAAATAAATACACTTCTTTATGATGATTAGGTTGTGTATGAGGTCAGGATTTGTCACATTATGAACATGTTGCTGCTCTTTACCTGCCACACAATGTGCCATTACAGTATATTTCACACTTTGCAAGTTGCATGATCTGCAAAGTTCTGAGGAAATATGACTGAAGGTGATTGGCAGGCAAGAGGACAGGCTGTTATGTTTTGAAGGTATGCTGTATGTTTAAAGAAAACTCCTAACCACTGGGCCAAATGAGACAGAGCTGAATGCAATCGCTGGAGTCCTAGAAATTCTTTTTTTAAAAAGCGTACCTCTGCTATCTTTTTAATTAATATCTGCCTTGAGGCGACTAGACACAAACAAGAAAAAAAAAAGCCTTGGTGCATACCAATGGTTTCCAAATCCAGTATGAAGTAAAACATTCCCTCTGTGGTCAAAATAAAAATTCATTTGATCAAATCCTCTTGAAATGATAAATAATTCTGCAAATATTTTATCTTAATGTATTTGAATATTTACAGACAAATGTACTAATATCACCACCCCAGTTATTTAAAAAAAAGCAAGTGTACTTGGTTGGATGAGATTGAGACAACCTTCAAGAACACTTCAGTTATAAATTTGAATTATTTCAGTTTTATATTTGATTTTTTTTGTAAGTTTCCTAATATTTAATCACTTCAGCACCAAGCACCACTGAGGAGGTTGTGTTTATATTTTAATGCAATTAGGATGTGATAATCCTTAAAGAGCATTTACAAGGACTGCAGTCTGGGAAATGACTAACTTTAATCCTTAGACAGCAATACGCCGATTTATGCATGAAGTCACAAAAGCACATAACCATATGTACTTCTGCAATTAAACAGTGATGATGAAATAGTTTCATGAGATAAAATGTAATGGTGTATCATTAGCTTGCATGGTCTGTCATTTTGTATTGAGAAACACTGAAAAAGGACATTAAAAACCCATTCCAAAGCACTAATACTTTAAGCAGCAGTCAGCTGCTAAAAAGTTTGTTTACTATTCTTCTTGAGGAACTAAACACCAAGAGGGAGGTCACATCTGCCACTGCCAGTGTATGTTCCACTCTGAGCATCTAACACCTAACAGCCATTCATTAGGAATTAAGCAAACCAGATTTGACTGAGCAAATGGGAAGTACAGTATAGTGTATATTTCTCTAACCACAGGCCAGTGTTGAAAAGACTAGAAATTGGCCTGTGAATGTGACTCTAGCTGAAGGGTGGAGTGCAACATCTTATCTGAGAAGCATTAGTACACATAATTTCAAGCACCAATTTATTTGCCTCTAAGCAATTAAAAGAGAGAGAGCGAGAGAGAGAGAGAGAGAGAGAGAGAGAGAGAGAGAGAGAGAGAGAGAGAGAGAGAGCATGAGCAGTAATCTTTTGTGTGGTGAAAATGTGAACTAATGTAATGAATAAAGAATATTTTGCCCAAAGCAAAAATCTAAGTCAGTGGGTATGTTTGTGTACGCTAGTGTGAGGCGCATGCATATGTGCATTTAAAACCAAAGAAAAAATAATTTTTATCTTTTTCCAAAATAAGCTGGCACTGTGACAGTAAACAGTGCAATCCTATTTGACAAGGCAAAATTGGCCACGTAGACGCTTGAAGGAACAAAAATATCCGGCGTGTGAGGTTATCTCTCGGGGAGAAGAGAAATTAAATCAAAGCCATGACTATCCATTCCTCAACCAACTCACACAAGGACAAGAGCAAACATTATTAGTAATTGCTTTTTTATTTGATCTTTTCATCTTTTTTTTTTCTTTTTTTTTCCAGATAGATCACAATGAACACAGCCTTTAGACAATAGCAGTTGAAATAATCCATACAAATGAATGTCTCTGGTCTTTTCACCAGTTGCCCATTGTAGCGTGGAGCCCTATGCTATCAGTGTGGGCTTGGGGGTGAGGGGACGACACTGACAAACATTGGGTGCTTGTTTTAACTAACCAAAATGGCATGTTGTCTCTATGTGTGTGAAGCAGTGGCTGTCTTGAGTCTGTGTGCACCTGCATCAGTGTGAGTCAGAGACCACAGGCGGTTAGCCACATTCAACAAGGCCCGGTCCTAATCACTTGGTAAAACCAACAGTCTCAAGTGGGCAAAAATAACCCACTCTAGATTTGAGTAATGCACTACCAACAGTGTGTAATTAGACAATAATGAGAGGCCTTACATTATGCTCAATCTCCAACTATGTGTTGACCTCAGCAGCAGCCTCTGCTCTATTAGACAGCAAATAGCCTGAGAGAGGGGGCATGGCTTTAAAGAGT
The DNA here is from genome assembly GCF_000972845.2 of Larimichthys crocea. Classification (NCBI taxonomy): domain Eukaryota; kingdom Metazoa; phylum Chordata; class Actinopteri; family Sciaenidae; genus Larimichthys; species Larimichthys crocea. Next base: position 26,455,253 of record NC_040018.1, on the reverse strand, counting down.
ACCTTCCATCCACTGGACCCAGCCCATTTCATCACAGTATGTGAGTGTACAGACAGTAGCCAGGCCAAGAGAACACCATTAGAGGGGACAGCACTTTAAATGTGCCTGAACTGTGACACTGACTGTTTGTGGCAGCCAAACTGAGAAAAGACAGAATCCTGGGGGTGACCTCTGCACTTTGTTTTTAATTAATGCCCAAAATAAAGAGACCACAGCAAAGGTTTAATGTGAGTTGGAACAAAATCTATAGTACACAGGTAACATAAATTAAATAAGAAGGAAGGGAATTGTTTTGGCAAACAATGAGAGCATGAAAGTGAATCAAGCACATGCACACACACACACACACATTGAAGGATGCTTGATCCAGCATGAAGACTGAGCACAATGAGATAAAAAGAAAATAAGCCATGAAGACAAGTGTGGAAGTGTCACATTTGTCTGGGTAGTGTTTTGCCCTCTCTTTCAGCCTTTACTTTACCTATGCATTTAAATGAAAGGCAGTGTGTTGCTAAAGTCCCCGGGTGTTTGTGTGAATGTGTGTGTTTGCAATACAGCATTTCTGTAAGTCTCACAGATGCACCGTGCACTTTGAACAACTTTTAACTGTTTGTGCCGTTTGTATGGTGTGAATGTCAGGCTTGCTTTATTTAGCCAGATATTTGAGACAGATAACAAAACAAACAAACAAACAAAAAATCTATTTTTTGAATATTTTCCTTCCTTTTTCTTTAGAGCGCTCTCTAAAAACAGCCTCTGCCATCTCCCAGGAAAAGAGCAAGGGTAAACCGAAACAAAATACTTTACAGACGAAAGAGAGGAGAAAAGCTAACAGCTACTTTGCTCCTTGGAGGCAAGAAAGCAAACAGCTGAAGAGGAGAAAAGTAAGCAAATGGATAGTGAAATAATAAAAAAAAAAGATGGCAAGCAGGGAAAAGATAACAGCAGAATGGCAGAATGACAGGAGGATGTCTAAACATGTACCTCGATTAAGAAAAAGAAGCAAGAACAGAAATACCGAAATAGATATGACATGTGTGATATCTGCTGTCAAAATTCCAACTCAGCTCAGATTCAGTTTACAGTACGCACACCAGGAGCCATAAGTAAGTAACTGTTCCCTCTCATGGATACATCTTACATAGATTTGGTGATTGTGGACATATTTCCCAGAACACATCTAGTCTAATAGCCTACTGTTCTGCTTATTTTACTGTCAGAGAATATTAGAAAAAGCACCTCCCATTCTTAGTTCAGAGAGTGGCCGAAATGTGCCAAAATTTTCAAAAATAAATGTCTGTATCATTATTTTTTAAGAAAGCCTGAATGTGAAGACACTTGGTTATATAAACCGTGTACCTAAACAGCTAAGACATCAAATCCAAAGTAACTTCAGATAGAATTTCAGATGTCAAGTTTCTCTGCAAAGTATGAGAATTCTAACATGTATAGAGGAGTACATACATAAACAACACAGACTGCTGAAAAAGAACCTCTTTTGGTCCTTTATAGAAAATGCACATTCTGGTGGACCAGGGCTTTATAAGCAGTCACAAGCTCCACAGATACAACAAGCTCTCCGCAGAGACAGTAAGGCAGTTTTATGATCACCAAGGAAACCACTCCACTTTCCATATGGCAGGTTTCTTTTTTGGAAAGAAAGTAAAAACATAATGAACACAAGGTACGCATACTAGTTATTGTTAAAGAAAATAGCTGCCCTGTAAAAATCTGCTCAGTAAAAATATTCAAACTGTTATCTTGTGGTTGTTGCTTTTTGTTGTTGGTTTGAATTGTATTCTAGATCAGCTGGCTCATTAAGCTTTCAACAGTTATTGTATTTGATCCAGCTGGATCTCACTGTAAAAAGAGGCGACATCTCAAAAGCACTGAAGCCAGCCTGCAAAGATGCAGAATAGAGAGGAAAAAAACACCAACAAAAACCCAAACTAAAGCAAACTCACAGAGTTCGACAGCTACTAAGGCAACTTTTGCCAAATACAATATAAGCCCATGTATATTGCAACACAACTATATATTAATTTAATAAAATACACAATATAGCTTTTGTACACATAACAATTTGGCTCAAATGCACAGAAATTGCAGTAAAATCAATAAAAATATGTCAATTTTTTGATGTAAACACATCTAAATCGGATACATTTACACATATAATGATATTATGTATAGTGATAATGTGAAGGGACATTTTCTTGTTTGTTTACATTTTTGGATATTTGTCTTCGAAACAATGGCAGTGTCCTTTGCAGTTCTTTGAGTTAACACCCCGCTCTTGACCTTAATCCGAGGACACTTTTTTTTACTGAGATTCCTCATTTCTTTTTTTTTTCTTAAAAAATGTATAAATATTTTGTTAATATTTGGACACTATACATGGATTCATACATATAATCATCTATATAATCATATAGATATCATCTTTTCACAGTTGAGGAAAAATGTCCCTTTTTATACAACTTGTGATTGCCTTAAGGCATAGTCACACACATGATAATTCACTGTACACAAGGGACTGAAAGCTGATGATGTTCATGTATAAGACAATTACACAGATGGCCAGTTGTGTGTAAGCATTAGTGTGTATGTGTAAGCATTAGTGTGTATGTGTGTGTGTGTGTGTGTTTGTAGGGGCATCAGTGCATGTCAGTGTATCAGCAGGTGTAGTGCACATGTGTGAAATTGGTGCGTGCAACTACAATGGCCAGCAACATGAATGTTTAAATAGAGGCGTGAGACAGACACAACTTACACATGTGGCTACAAATGACAGGTGAAACATGGTTACACTGTTAATAATTCTCCTTCAGCGTAGCATTGAAGTCCATAACCAACGCCTGCGAACACACCCCTGATTAACCAGTCTCTTCATGTTCAGATACAGGATCCATCACACGTTAAACACCTATATTAAAGTCAGAAAAAGATAAGGTTGTTTTGTGTATTTTGATCGTATTCGTATTTTTCGCAGTCCCAGATAGATTAGAATTTGTTTCTCTGCTTCCGCATCGATTGTCGTGTCTGACCATAAATAGTCCTTTTTCATTCAGTTTCTATGGCCATCACACATAACAGAAATCCACCTACACATACTTAGATATGTAGGATTTCACAAGAGACCATGAACAACACACTTATGAGCTGGTGGGCACTTAGATAATAGCTTGCGAGGTGCCAGAGGCATAAGCCTCTGCAATTTGCTTAAGAATCCAAAACAAAAAGAGTTTATAAATTCAGCAGAATTCAGATGTTTGTTACTCAGTTCCTTTTTTGTTGGTAGGGAGCACCAAAACTGGTGCCAAGTAATAAATGTTCCCATTGTTCGTCCAGTGTTGGTACTTTTAAACAACAAATACAGTGAAAAGAGCTCCTATCATAAGAGCAATTTAACCTTTTTGATTTGTTTTGGTGACAGTGACAGTTTTGGCATGAGAGTTTTTGGAATAGCATTATATTCCTCTCTCTACCTCCCTATTTCTTTTAGTTGGAGTCCTTTGTGTCACTTCCTGAGTGTGCCAGTGGCCTCACTTCCTCTGCAGTCCTGCAATAATTTGTCGATGTCTCTCACCACCTGGTCAGCGTCCATCCTGTCACGGTTCGCATCAGGCTCCACCTGCTCCAGGACACACTCCATTTCACCTGTTGCCTCTTGGCTGATCCTGGAGCGGGCCTCTGCAAGCACCTTGGCCACTGGGTCTGAGGGAGGCAAGGGTGGGTAGACCCCCTGGTCTCTGGTTTGTTTGGTTGGTGACAGGTACTGACCATCAGGAGGTCCGTAGTGGCCAGAGCAGGTGGCAGGAGGAGGTTTGCCTTCAGCCCCATCAGCTGGGCTTTTGACTGAGGAGCAGGGAGACATGGTGGAGCAACCCTTTGTAGGACTGCTAGAAGCTGAGGGTACCTCTTGGAGCAGTGGACTTAGGGCACGTTTCGCCTTCAAGTAGGGCTTGACATTGGCGACCAGGATGGTGTGGTCACGCCTCTCTTTTCCAAAAGTACAGAATGTCTTCTTGCCATTGGGGTTGACAGACTCGTAGGTCTCTGTCTCGGGCACAGTCTCCATCCCTGCTGGCACAAACATATTGTTGCGGTAGTCGACGCCCTCTGCCTGGTTTCCTCCTGCGGGGAACTGGGGCATCCAGCAGCGGTCAGAATGACCCAGTACTCGGCACTCCTCTGTGCAATTCACACAATCCTCATCTGCAGAGAAAAAAAAAGGGAGGGGATGGATAGAGAAGAAAGGGATATTAATGTCAGTAGTGTGCATAGAATTATAACATCAAAACCACACAGGGATAGAATAAGAGAATCATACCACTATTAAGAATCCGTAAAAGGGTTGGAGCCAAAAGTTAGGGAAGCAGAACAGCCATAATAAATTATGCAAAAAAAGAGCCAGCTTAAGGATGTCCCAAACACTATACATGCATGCACACATGCACCTTTCCACGAGACTGGGGGACACCTGCTAACATTTTCCAAAGCTCTGATCAAGGGGATGGCAGAGCATACAGAGGGGATGGAGGAAGGAGGGTAGGGGAGGTTGGGTGGGGGGACGAGAGAAAAACAACAACAGTTGAGGTTTGGCAAAGGCATCGTGCCGTTATCATAAATTCATGTCAGTGGGCTTTGATGCCCTCCCTAGACAGAGAGACTGTGCCAAATGGCTTGTGCTTCTTCCCCACGTGTTTGTGCCTGTTTATTTGTGTGCTCCTTGTTGTTGTGTGTGCGCGCATGTGTGTATAAGTGTGAGTGTGTGGTCCCTTCTTTCATCTCTATTCAGAAGGATGCACACTCTGGCTGATTATGGGAGTGTGCATGCCTGTGTCAAACAGATCCAGAACGTGGTTAAAAAAATAATAATAATAATAAAATAAAAAAGAGCAGCACATTTTTCCCCCTCTTGGGCGTGAAAGTGAAAAATATAGAGAAAAAAAAAAGAGCATCTGTTGTCCCGTAAATGGGATTTTTCCATTGGTTGGGTGGGATGAAACCAAGAAGATACGAATGAAATTGGTACATGTAGCTTCTTGTTTCTCATTCTCATCCACACATCAGACAGTCTAATATACCGTAAGTGAACATGCTACAGTACTATGCTGCCTTGACAGAACTCCATCAATCACTCCATTAGTTAAAGAAGTGCAAACTTGACAAGCTACAAAATGCATCAACACGGCAGCCTTTAACACTGCTCTCCAGTAAGAATCAAAAGGTTGCTTGCAGCCTTCTAAACGAATGCAGCAGCTCAGGCCCATTTGCATATTGGTTTAGAGATATGTGATGCATCTCTGCCCGTTTGCAGAGCCAAACACTGCGGTCAAACACTTTTAATTTCTTACAGCAATGCAACGTTTGCCTGTTTGCTAAAATAAAGAACCGAGGCATCTTTCTTTGTTAAGAGGAATTAGTATATTCATAGGAGTTTCATTTTTGCACTGTTGGTACAGGCCAGTGTCACATACTGTAGAAAACACAGTCATATATAATTAAGAGGAAGCAGCTTGTCACCTTTCACCTCCCCTTCTGAATGTTAATGGTTCAAACCTTAATTCCTCATGATTAATCCTTGTCTTCATATATTATATTTATTCCTTTAAGAAGCCTGTTGTTGGCTTAAAGTCTGGAAACACAGTCAGTACTGTTGGTGAAATTCTGAGGGCTGTTTCAACACAGGGTTTGAACACAGTGAGGGAGTAAGAATGAGGCTACTACTGAGAGCTGTGCCGCATTTCCGCTCTCATCCTCAACTAAATGTGAGAAGACAACATTACTGTTAGGAGCTGTAAAGCCACCCCATCAATTCCATTATGTGATGCATGAACCTTTACAGCATAGCCAGAGTGCTGCTTTAAAAGACCACAAACTTGGGACTAATACAATCTTTCGTTGATGCAAATGAGCGGGCAGAGTGGATGTGCTTGAGTGCACTTGGCTAGGCTGTCTTTGCTGTGTTGCGGGTCAGCAGCCTTGATTCCTGAGAGACTGCCCTGCTAAGCTGTGGAGATGAGCTTAACACTTCACAAATGTTTGAAGAAGCCAAATAGCGCTGGCAAAGAGAGCCTGACATTTCCCTTGTCGAGGCAGTCATCTGAAGAGGAAAATAAGGTGAGCTGGAAAGCGTGGGCCAGACCAGTTTGAGATGGACTACATTTAAATGGCGTGGGGGTGAGCGACTGCATCTGCACGCACCGAGAAGCATTGGTGTGTTGGCGTGTGTGTGTGTGCGCCTGTGTTTGTGCAGTAGTCATTTGAGATTTGAATAAGAAAATATCAACGCACAAAGATCGATAATATGGTCCAAAGCTTGTACATACATAATACAAACCTGAATACACTTAGACTATGGACCGTGTAACCAAGCTTAACAGCTGGACAACCATGGCCTGTCACACACCCTGCTTGCATGCATTCTAGACACACACACAATTAACTTAGCCCCTACAATGTCTTCATGCTCTCAGAGGTGATTGTCCATTCACCGTGTGCATATTAAAGCATAAATAATCCATGCAGACATATTTCCCTCTATTTAGTTGGAGGAAACCTCTGATAGATTATTCATGTCTCAACTGCACGTTCAACCTTGAGGCGTTCTCCTCATATCTATGGCTAGCAATATGACATATGAGAGCAAGGGTGACATTCACCCCTTCCACACACACACACACACACACACACACACACACACACACACACACACACACACACACACACACACACACACACACACACACACACACACACACACACACACACACACTCCTCTCCTCTCCTCTCCTCTCTCTCTTTGTCTTCATCATGGCACCACCAGCTCTCTGGGATGGGCTACAAAAACCTCCACCAAGGACACATTTGCCTGTGATGATTTGGCTACCAGGGGTGTGCTCAGTCAGTCCCTCTCCAGTCTCCTCTTTCAGCAATGTGTTTGATCCAAGATAAATTACCCTGATAGACACAGTGAATCACGCAATCATTTGTGACAATTTGATTCACCCCTTACTCACTGATTTGATATGGTGATGAAACACACTAAGCTACTTGGTTCACTATTTTTGACTGCAGTAAAATCATTAAGAGAAAGAATCCCACTACGATACTGTATCAACTGGCTTTACTAGTTCTGCATCACTTTAGATTTGATTTTATATGTGGAAATAGTAGACAAACAATCCAAGGGATGATATGTAAAGTGTAAAACAATACCACATGGTCCCTGATGTCACAGAAACACTCATAACGTACAGAATCTCCAACACAATAAACAACAAAAAAACAGAAATCCTGCAAACTGTTGATGACCTCAATCTATCAGAACATTATCTTTTTTTTCTTTTCCTGCAACATCATTGCTTTCATTTTGTAGCTGGAATCCGAAGTAGTTGTTAATTCAAGATAGCCTAAAGTTAAAGATTTGAATCTAAGTTTACAGGCACACAGTATTCTTTATCTTTCAGTGTCCACTCTTTTTTTTTTATCAGGTTTGAAATCTTTGATGCTGATATAGTGAAAGAAAAACGTGTCCTTAAATCTCATCTTGCATACGAACCTTGAAAATAGATGGTACATCTTGGTACATTGGCCCTGAACCAAATAAGGACAAATGAAAAAGACACAGGGACGATGCAATGATATGCAGCAGGAATTTTAGACTCAATATAAAGCGTGACTGAAACACTGTTGGACACCGGGAAGAAGAGAAGAGTCAGAATTCAGCTTAATTTTAAAGAGAAAGTGTCACTGAAACACTGTAAAAGGGTTGATTGAATTGTCAGGAGGCAGGCACGGTTGATGTTTGTATCTTTGCAGCCCTATTGTAGACACTTGACCTGAATTCCTGATTGAAATCAGATATTTATTACACCTCTATTGGCAACAAAAAAGTTTAATTAACTCCACACACTCTTTTGTACTTGCGGATGCTTTTTTTAACAGCACGCAGCCAGAGCTATCTTACTACCTCTAGCAGGGTTAATTGCCTTGCTTTAGGGCAGAATAGCAAGACTGGGTAACAATGAAGCAGATAGGACAGCTATGTAGCGGCCAGTTATCTTTACTGCTAAGAGCACATGAAACAGATATAAAAGAAAGCAAAGCTGCTCTAAGAAGTCTTTGAGCAATAGCAGAAGGACACATGGTGTCAAATAGAGAGGCCCTTAATTCAGCAACACTGCCAGAAGAAAAAAATAAAAAAAACAGGGAAGAAGTAAATGATCCTGTTTCACTGTGTTATTTCTCAACATCAGATATTGCCGTGCCTCGTAACAGCAGCTGCGGTGAGATAGGCCAGTGGAAGTGAAGGATAGATGAATGAAGGATTTGTTAATTAGTTTCTGAATCAGTGAGGTGCCTTATCTAAAATGTAAAAAATCAGTCCCTACATGCATCTCTTTAAAGTGACTGGGACTGTTTCGGAGGTAGTTCTTGCAGAATAATTTATGAATAATTTGAATGAATCAATTTCAAAAATGAATTTCATTTAAACGCAGGGTATGCCATCTAAAACAGTGTGTAATGACTGGCCAGAAACAGAAGGAGGCAACAACAAGAAAACTACATCTATTGTGCACTGAAAGTGCATGTAAGTGAATGAGCATGTATTTATACCCATAACTTAATATTTATACCCAAAGACGGAGATCAAACCATTGAGGTTTTTTTTTCTTTGTTCTGTTGAAAAAGTTTCAATGTTGCCTTTCTCTGCTTTCTTTTACTTGCATGCCCTGATCTTTCTAGAGCACTGAGACTGTGCTGTGTAGTTATGGTGGATTTACAAGAACAGGGAACTATTATTGGTATCTCATTTTTCAACCTACCCTTTTCTAATACTCCTTGAGCACCATGCAAGTGCAGATGCAACAGAAAGTACACAACAAAGACTTGAGTATGATATCCCCTCCTCCTCCTCCTCCTCCTCCTCCTCCTCCTCTAACCATCACAACTTCACTTGATATGATTCACAACACAGTGTTCACTGTAAAATGTCAAGATGGAAGGTCGATATTAAAAAACTTCAATAACCAAAGGGGTCCGAAATAAATGCTGGAGGAAAAAAAAAAAAAAAAACTTAATACAGTGATAAATCCAGTAGACTACTAAATTGTGTTCTGCTGTCATTTAGCTAGCAATCATTTAGCTTGTAATCACAGCCATATTTTATCACCATCTCACATCATGAGAGTTATCAGTATCGTGAAAACCTCCCGCAGTGATTTCGGCATTACAGCAACAGTGAAGGTGTTTCTTCTACAGAGCCATAAAATTACCCTCATCTCTTTCCAAACAGTAAAAAAAACAAAAACAATGCTCTTCTGTTTTCCTTCTAGAAAAAGTGTTTTACCAAATTACACTTAATTAATGAGGGCCACGTAAAATCACACATTCGTGGGCAAGAACGCGCAGGGCTCTCCCTAACTACAGACTAATGGAAAGCAACTGGTCACCATCGCCAGAATCCTGTGTTGTTGTTCTTTTTTTTCCCTCTCTCTCTCTCTTAGTCTCTCCCAGATTTAATTTTTCAAACTTTCGGGTTGGAACCTTTCAGTATGGCGCATGAAGGATGTGCACCTAAACCTGTGAGTGTAAACGTGTGGCTTGTGTATCAGTGTGTGTCATAAAGCATGGTGTGATTTCCCTAAACACCCTTTTCTCCCTCCAGACGCCTGCCCCCCTGGCCCTACATGCCCATCCCTCCTCGCTTTATTACCCAGCCCTGTGATTAATGTCCCTCTGTCACACACTGTGGTTCTCGAGGAGGGGGTGGGGGACCAAGAGAGAGCTGTACATGCGGGCTTTTCCTAGAAGCAGGCCTGAAAACAGGACAAACTCAGAGTGTTGTAAGAGTGTTTCCTAACTTGAAAAACAAAGTGCAGAAAAAGTAAAAAGCTACAAAACACGTAACAACCTATCAGTGGCTGTGAATCATTTTACCGTCGCGCACACCTGGGTAGTCATTAGACAGCTCTGTCAGCTACTGAAGTAGCCTATGAGGATGGGGAATGATCTGAGATAATGTGTGTGTATTTGTGTGCTGAGGTTGTGTTGTGGTGAATACCCCCAACCCAGCCAAGGTGGACAGGAGGACTGGCAGCTGACGAATTGCGTAGAGCATCTGTGACAGACCATGACTGCACCTGTTCACCTGAGGGAGCTCACAGTGTGTGTTTGCTTGTGCATGTGTGTGTGTGTTATTGTGTTTTTTTTAATCTCCTTGCCTACTGCTATCTGGCCCAGCTGATCCATGCCTCCCCCCCCCCCCCCCCCCTACTTTCGCAGCCAATCAGGGCGACTAAATATTTGAACTGCACAGATGAGAGAGTCTCCACTCTGACTGAGCTCAATGTTTAGTAAATATCTTATGACTTCTCAGGTCGCCAGTCTACTGAATGACACCAGTTCAGAATCTCAAAATTTTGCGGGTCTGGATGAACAGAGAGTGCTTCTAATTGTGTTTTCTTAGAAATGAGACATTTGAAGGTGGCCTTGAGGGTCTTTTTGTCCTCAATTAATCACAGTTAACACTATTTCAGTGTGTTGAAATGACTGTGAAAGTTTTATACAGGAACTGCTCTGGTCTCCGTTTTTGGACACACACAAAGAAATATGGGACAAGCTAGTTTATAGTCCCTTTTCCTTATGCTGTGTATTATCTAATATTGTTATTATTCTGAAACAGAGCTATGCTGGGAAAACAGGTTTGCTTTCTACAGAGGTTGCAATGCAATAGTATTTCCATCAAAGTGCTGTCTTCGAGTATTTTGAGTGTCTGCTGCGAGACCTTCATTTTATACTAGCCTACAGCTCTGTTTGAGCTCTATTAGCAACTGTAAATGGTGCCCGTGATGTGATTTAACATGTTACTATTGAATAAACTGCAGTTTTAAATACATTTATCCCTTCTGTTTCATGCCAAAGCTCATGTAACTGTATTCAAATTAAAACATATATTATATGATGGATTGTTAGTCAGTGTGCAATTATTAATTTCAAGTTCTAAAGTGGTTGTGTGTTGAGGGAATTGGTCTGAATTGTTTTGTTCAGTGGGTGGCTTAGCACAATGAGAAGGATGCTTCTCTCCAGTGTATTAGCTTTTATCACAGTAGGGAGGCAAGAGAATACCGATGCATAGCTGGAAATGCTTGGCAGCAGCAGTGAGGGTGCCTCATGGCTGGCGATGCCGAGACTGAATCAAGGACATATACCTCAGGATCAAACGCGTCCTCTCTTCAGGCATTCCGTCACAAACTGCAGGCCCCTCCATCAGCTAATGCCTGGCTAAGTTGTTCAAAGAACACCCCGAGGAGAGAGTATTTATGCATAGGAGGGAGAGGGATAAAAACCCAAGAGGAGGAGGAAGAGGAGCATAAGCTCATATTCAAACAAAAAACAAACACACAAAGCCTAATCAATGATGAGCAAAGCAGGGTTGTGTGCTGTGGGTGGCAAGTAAGGTCTGTGGGTTGCAGAGATGAGTGGCATCTGGACAACTAGATTGATGTTCTCAAATAGCACTTTCCCTTTAGCACAAAGCAGCAATGAGAGCCCTACAGCGTGCAATGTGGTCCTTACAAATACAAATCTGTGCACAAGTGACCTACCTAGTTGTATAAAAGGCTGCCGTCTGTGTATACACATGTATATCTGAATAGAGCAGAATAGACTGTGCACTTAGACTCTGTCAGTGTCAGTGTGTCTGAGGGCATATTGATTGTTTTTTTGATGAAGCTCATTATAATATAATCCATTAAAACATGAATAGCCTGTCCTCACATTACCATATGTTTTTACTACATGCTTTAGGCTTGTCCTTTACAGTCGAGACGTGTGCGGCGTGATATAATCTCAATTATCAAAAGGTTTCTGCAATCTTTCATTGTCAGTCTTGAGGTCAGCCTCAAAATAGCTCTGCGTAATAAAGACAGGATGGGGATCTCACCGTTCCTGTTATCTGTTGACAATCAGAACTCAGACTAAGGAAAAAAAAAAGAAAAGAAAGAACGAACAACCCCCAGCGAACAGGTTTCAACAATAATGAACAACTGCCATGGGAACTTATCCAAGGCCAAAAAGCGCTGAGAACGGCCAAACTAGTGTTTATCTGTAACCACATCTGTGATGTGTGACAACTCTTCAGAAAATTCCCACTGCTGTGTTCGAGCTTAGTTTTAAGTGTTCTTCACGGAGGTTCTAATTTTGCATTCTTTCTTTTACTCCAGAGCAAGGTCGGTCAAGGAAGATCTTTGAAAAAACCAATAAAAAACCCTGAGCTTTTTTTTCCAACCTGTGACTTCAGATGTTGTATATAATTTACATCACCTCTGGCTATAGCTCACTCTTCAACCCTCTTTCTTTCACTCCTTAAGTGTTCTAATGGTGGAGCAATTGCAGCAGAGAAGCCACAGGCAAGCTATTACATATAGATGTCTGACAGGAACCACTCTTATATCGTTCCTGCTGTTATCAAGCTATTTATAACTATCAAACAATTCGCATGAACAAAAAAAATTAAGGAGTTGGAAAAAAATAAAATATACAATACAATACAGCCTTATACTGTATGACAACTGTCTTAGGATATGTGACATTAATCAGCTATAAAAGACGGTGACCTGAGCTAACTTACTCACAACTGTTTTATAAAATAGTTCAGCTTGTTTTAGTGTCTTAAACACTGAAAACATTGAATTAAACACACACAAAATAGGTCTACAGACAAATTAGATACTGTGTGACATCCTCACACCAGCAGTTATTTTTTTTTCTCTCATGGCTTGTCTCTACATGGTACATAAATAAACTTATTTTGCTATCAATAAAAGATGCTCAGTGTACTCACCGCTGAATAAATGGACTCTAGTGGGAACATTTAGCTAAAGCCGACCAACATGAAAATTTTAAAAAGCACATATTTACCTCCGTGCTAGAAAGGCACAGCGCCAACACATGCACTAAAACATACAAACCTATATATACAAAACAAAAGCACGTACATACAGATGTGAATGTGATCCTACAATGGAAAAAAAAAAAATTGTAAATTGAGGAGAACAGCTAAAAAGAAACTGCTGCTGCACAGCCTACTTTTGAAATGGGATTATCACAGGGATTCCCCTGTTAGGTGTTGTTTGAGGCAGACATGTTAGCAAGGAGGAACAAAGGGAGACAGGAAGCCACAGGTCAATAGTATCTTGCTACCTTTACCTGGAGAGAGACATGGAGGGTGGCACAAAGGGTGGCAAAGAGACAAGAAGGGGACTTATTAGAAGATGAGGCGAGAAGCGTGGTGAATCAGTGGCTAATCCTCCGTTTCCTCTAAGCCTGTGTAATTAGGACATGGGGGATTGCACCGTGACAGGGGATGCTTCTGGACCGCCTTGCTTTTTTTCCCTCTCTTTTGTTTATTTCTACCCCCTTTAGCCTGGGTTTATGGCAGTTTGTCATCTAAATATAGCATAGCTTGTGTTTTGTTGTGTGTGCATTGTGGCATGTTCACTCGCCTGCAACATAAACAGACACAGCATGGCCGCAACATGTTTTTATTTCTACTTCACCACTACTTACTGTTTGCAGACATGAACGAGAGTGCACTCTCTTTAGCTGCTTTGGTCTCTGCGTGACACCCTTAGATTGTATTTGGGCACATTTGTGGGAATCAAATGGGCTGTTTCAACTAAACAACACTTACACCACCACTACACACACACACACACACACACACACACACACACACACACCAACCAAATAAACACATCATGTCTGAATGGTGCCTATAAGTGAAGAGCCTTAGGAGAGAGAGCACAGTGTGGACCAGACATGAGATCAGAGACCAGAAAGGCTGATCAGCATCCTCCTGCCTGTTAATAGCCTTAATCTACTTCCTTCCCCCAATAGACAGTAAGGAAAGTTGCCTTGGCCCATTTAGAGAGGCAGCGAGCGCAAGAAATGAAGTGAGAAAGAGAGGAAGTCAAAGACAGAGAGAGAGAGAGAGAGAGAGAGAGAGAGAGAGAGAAAAGGGAGAGGGGCAGGGAATTAAAAAAAATTAAGCCGAGAAAATCTATGACTCACCAGCTCATTACAGAAATCCTGTTTCTATCCAAGGAGAAAACAGGTTTAAAACACCCTATTAAAGAAAGAATGAAGGGAAACCTTTTGTTGCTAATTCACAGAGGGTCATCTTTTGAAGTGCTTCATGCCAACATTTTTTTTTTACATTTAAACCAAACTGGATTAAACTGGATTCAGTGCCTAAAATGAGGTGCTGCGGCCCCTGTCATGACAACTGGCCTAAAACAACAAGGATAAAATCCATTTAGCGATCGTGGAAGCTTCCTTCAGACAATCCAGACAATAACAAGATCCACTAGACATCATACAATCCTGTCACATTTGCTGAATTAAATCACTTTCTTTTATTATCTCTCACTCACTCTCTGTCTGCCTGCCACTCTGTTTTGTGTGGCTCTCTTTTAAACAAAGGGATCTGAACAACTCAGGGTGTCATGGCTTTGTGCAAGTAATCATTCCCATGTGTACTGCTTTAGTAGGATTATGGAAAGTGCTTCTGAATCTCTCTCTCTCTCTCTCTCTCTCTAACCATCACTGTACAATACATACAGTGTGCAGCAGCAGTGTACTTTTGTCCTTACTATTGAAGTATGATTCTTATTCGGATTCATTTTCAGCATCTCCTGCTCTGACGCAAGTTGTGATTGCCAGTCATCAAATCGTGCAAAAAAAAAAGAAACGAAGAAAAGAAACATTATGTAACCCATATGCTTATCTGACAGCTATTGCTACTAGCAATACCTTCCCGTTAGTGGCAAAATACAGGGTTGGTAGGTAAAACATGTTGAGAGGCTTGACACTTGGAGCCTAATGCAATCCAAGAAGGTGCCAGAACCTATAAGAATGAATTGATCTTGGCTGGTGCTGACTATGGCTGGATGAAAAGCCAGATGTGCAAATGATTTGTAAAGTGATTTGCAATGTTATCTTTCAGCTTCAATTCTGCAGACTGTGATAGTGCCACCAAAAAAGCTTCAGTATTTCCCTAGAGAACAAGCTGTGACACTTGTGCGTTGATCTTTTGTGCAGACATCCCTTTCATTAATTCAGTTAAACTAACAGCTGTGTAAAAATACTCTAAGCACATACCTGATATGACACCAGTGAGATGGTTTCAAACAGTCTGATCTGACAGAGCAAAAAGAGTCAGGCATTTTCACTGTGAGTGTATTATTTACATTTATTGAAATTCCATAGAGTGTACTAAATCACATGTAAATATGGATGTAATTTGATAAATAGACGTGGAAAATCAATACCGAGACAGATTTCTGGCTAACATAATAATGCACAGTGTCATAAATAGTGAATATATATATGGTAAAGTTCCTAAAAATACTTTTTCTTTGACACCGATGCTGTGTGAAGTATCTAACGATCAAATAATAGTTCATTACCCACTGTAATGAAATGGGATCACTCTTAGCATGCTAAACAGTGTGATACATCTACCAAAAGAGGGAAAGAAGTGTAAAGACACAGCACCTGTAAAGCTACTTGCCATGCCGCATAGCAGCACACCACTTTAAATCCATCCTCCTGCACATGTACTCATGAGACTAATATGTGCAATAAGAAAACTGTACACTTTAGCATGTAGGCATTTGATCAATTGTGCCAATGAACAGCAGTGTAGCTCCCCTAAGGATATTGGCGAGTGTTGAACAGAGGCTAAGTGGAAAGGTGGAGAGAGGTAGGTTGAGTCGATGGTGTTGGCTTTCTCAGCCCTGGGGCCTAACACATTTAGAGAACTAACTGACACACTTTGGATGTATTAGCCACAGTGAGCTCTGCCAACCTCTCCTCTATTTCTGCTGCACCTCCTCCTCCTCCTCCTCCCGCCGTCTGTCTGTCACTCCAATCTCCTCTCCATGCAAGACTGAGGAACATGCCTAGTGTTTCAGCAACATTGCTTTAGCATTGATGTTCCTCCGTGCCCCAGTCAAATTGGTGTTTGCCAGTCTAGACACTGGTTGCTTGCGTCTCTCTGTGTGGATAAACATACGCACAGACTAACACTCTCACTCATCCGTTTATATGTATGATTAGATTAAAAGAAACGGACAGAAATGCAATAACGGTCTATTAGTCTACGCGTCAGGGGGGATAATCGTTTCAAAAAGAAATGTGTTTTCCATCGCACTATCTAATTTATAGTTTTTTTTGCCTTTCCATATGTTTCACTCCCGAGGCTGGTGGGGTATGAGCATGAGGCTTTAAAAACAGGCCGGGTTCAAATCCAGGCCACCGCAATAAAACGCAAATAAATAGAAATATATAGCAATAAGTACCTCTCAGACTCGGCTCGTGAGAACGCAAACCCAAAGGCAAGAGGACCCCAGCTCTCCCTGACAAATGTATGCATTGAATCTGAAGGTGAGAAAAACAACTCCTCTCAGTCCATGTTTCCTCATTCTATGTGGTGGTTTAAGATTAGGGTCAAAGATTAGAAGGCTTAGACAAGATAAGAATGGGATTAAAAGAGCTCAAAGATGTAAAATTACAGATCAGAGAACTGGTGAAAAAACACCTGAATTGTAAACAAACTCATAACAGGCCAGCCACCTGTCCTGCTGAACAATCCTGGCACCGGGATGGGGGTGGAGATGTGGGGACAAAACAATGTACTCCTGATGAGAGAGTAGGAAGTGAATATTATAGAAGCAGCATCCAATATTCCAGAGAGGGATTCAGCACACATCAAAGGCTGCCTCTGCAGTAAGTCTGTTAGATTTGGGATTAATGGACTCCAGAGGGGCCTGGACACACACATGCAGGCACACACACATACACATACACACAAACATACACAAAATCCACTACCACAACCCCGCCTGATAAGATTCACAACCCAAGCTAGCAAGCAAAGCACTGCAGTGCAGAGTATATTCTAGTTCTCCACAGTCGACTCTCTACTGCAGCATGATACCGTGTTACACCATGATGGAAGTCAGTGAAGGAAGTGAGTCTAATTTTTTAAACATTCTAGTAAATTTTGGGCAACAAATGCTTGAACTGCTCAGGTGGTTCGAGTGCACAATTTCCATAAAAGCAGCGCATGCTCTTTCCAGTCATGTCTATTGGATTGTTTGGACAAGTTCTTTATTTTGCTTGTCAAATTATGACGCACATGCCCACACACACGCGCGCGCACACACACACACACATGCCTGCATGCATACATGCACACACAACCGTAAGTTGCCTCCAAGGTCCAATGAGTTCATGCAAATTACAAAGATGCAAATTTGGGTGGTAAGGCTCAGCTGTCCTCTGATGCATTTTGAGGAAAACACG
Source organism: Larimichthys crocea (assembly GCF_000972845.2). Classification (NCBI taxonomy): domain Eukaryota; kingdom Metazoa; phylum Chordata; class Actinopteri; family Sciaenidae; genus Larimichthys; species Larimichthys crocea. Next base: position 26,437,874 of record NC_040018.1, on the reverse strand, counting down.
ACAAAACGGGGGGAAACTCAACTATGAATCTGTTTCGTTTAATCTCGACAGACAGAAAGACAGACTAATCCCAACCCTGGCTGCCTTTCCACCCCAATGACCAGCCTCTCCCCATTCTGCCACCCCTCCCTCCTGCATCTCCTGCCCTCTGGGCTAAAACCACAGGTGCAGGCAAATGTAAACCACTGGGTGGAAAATGCTCGTTGACAGCATTCTGGTGTGTTTGCGATTGGTCAGTGAACAATGAGGGAGTTTCCTGAACCACTTGTCGTGCTGATGGAACAGCTGGACACCAACACCAGACACGGATCAGGGTGGGAAGAGACCATGCGGAACAACGGGAAACTTAAAACTAAAATGAGATTCAGCAGAGCTTAAGCACACTGTCATTTCACAAACTGTTTGTGAGTCGCAAAGAAAAGAAACATTCACAAAGAACACAAACAAAGCTATGACACGGTTATTTGGAAGAAATTGCCTGCGTTTAAATGTTTTGCTTATAATTCACACTGCAATTATGTGCGGGGGGAAAAAAAAAAGCTTCAGTTGGATTTGTCAATTTTTTACTGTCACTTGAAATTGCTGGATATTAACTCATATTCTGCTAGAAGTGGTCATAATTTAGCAGCTCAAAGCTCAAAAAAGGAAGATGGTGGCAATCACCTGTTGTTTGATATGTCTTGAATTCTGATGTGGTTGCCTGGATACAGCAACAGCAAGAGTGTCTGTGTCAGTCTGTGTGTACTAATTTCACTGGCTCACTCTGCTATTGTCTGCCTCTTCTCTTTTGAGCACCACCACCACGTAGGCACACAAGTTGGCTACATGCACAAACCCACAGCCATGCGCACACCCAAACCCGCTCTCATCCACATGATCATCCTGAGCAGCATTATCACAATCTAGGGAACTAGATTATCCCTAGGCTCAAAACTTCATCCTCTTTGATCCCCACTTGGGAGGGGATGAGAGGCAGCACCGGGGACCATCACCCAGATTTTCCCACTTGTTAATCAAGGCAGATTTCGACCACCTTCAGGGACAGCTGGACAACTTTTTTTTTTTTTTTCTTCAAAACACCAGCACACAATAGTCATTATGCTGTCGAGGATCCTTCCTCCAGCACCTCACCTCACATTTCTAAGATCCCATAATAATCTCAGTAATGCTTACTTTTTCCAAACTATATCAAATACAGCTGCAGACATTTCAATTAATATGATGCATTGTGGGGTGCCTCTGAAAAATATATGTGCACCAGTGCTGCATTTCACCTAGAATGTAATCAAATTCAGCCAAGATAATGTATTGCTACACTCTCTGGTACTTTAATAAATGTGTTTGACTTGCTACAACTAATTCCAACAATGAAAACTGTAAATATGAGTAAATCTAAGCAGTGGGTAGTAGTAACGTGTATAGGCTGATCAACTGAGTGCTGTTCTTTTTCAAACCTGTTACAAAAACTGCCTACACATCTGCAGCACATCCAACCATCTACCTCACCGTGGTCTGAATTTCAATGAAGTGTGTGCAAACCAAAAGAGGACGTGCAAACACCCATAAGCACTGTATGAAGATCCATCACACTTAGTTGTTTACACTGCAAGCTTGCTAAATCTCCATAATAGATCTTTGTTGTGGTTTGAGGTGGGATGGCGAGGTCAGCTGTTAATTGGCTGCTGGTAATTACAGATGCATCTTAAGCTTGCTGACGCTGTCCGTGGGGCTTTGGAGATTTGCAACAAATGCACTGCAGAGATTACGACAACGTACAAAAAATTACACAACTCTCATTCATGCATACTGAAGCAGCGACTAAAACTTAAGTTTAACCTAGTTCTCACCCTGCCATTGATCCATTGTATTAACATCCACCACATGTAAGGTATATAATGTGTTTAGTGGCTTAAGTTATAGTTAGGTTTACAGGGGTTTTCAGTTTTTTTTCTTTTTTCTTTTTTTCAAAATCACCCACGCCTCTTTATTTAAATCTTCAAGCTTGTCATTTCCTTCAACTCTCCCATGCTTTGCCGGTAGCTATGAGGGTGTTTTTCCCCCTCTGTGGGGCTGCTTCCCAGGGAAGCGAGGCAGCGCAGGGACAATTGCAGCCACCCAATTAAAGCTGTGTTGGCCTCACAATTCCTCAAGGTATTGCCATGTGACAGTTTAATTAACCAAGCCCCTTATCTTAATTTAGCAGGATCAAAAAGTAACAAACTGAGGTTATCGGCGAAAAACACTCCCAGTTGCCATCGTCACTCACCAAGACACACTCGCACACAATTCTCTCTCTCAATCAAAATCAGTTTGAAAACGCTATAGAACAATGACACGAGTAACACCCAATTCATACAACAGGATACTACAAAAACAATATTTATGGTCAAAAGCTTTAATGCAAATTCATTTTCCGCTGTAGGGGACGGCCTAATGAGAGTCTTTATGCTGCCGAGGTGTGTGCACATGTGACTGGGTTTAAGTGTGCCTTAGCAGGGTATATGTTTACCTTGACAGGTTTTTCTTTTGAATTTGAACCGGTGGCTCAGTGACTGCAGGAAGCCAGGCACCATGCTACTTAAGCCAATCTCCCATGGAGCCCGCCTGCGGTCCTGTCCCTCTTCATCCATCCATCCATCCATCCATGTGCTCTTTCTTCTCATCATCTGATCACTTATCAACTGGTTGCCAGGTTTCTTCCTTCCTTCACAGCGGCTCTGTTTTTTTTTTGTTTTTTTTTTCCAGATTTTCATTCTTTCAATGCAGAATTGAAAGGCTCTTTTTCAGTATACTGAAAAAAAGTGTAGATGGGTGTATACTACACAGTTTATTTAGGCTGAAAAACCATTACAAACTGCATCTCATATCAGAGGGTTTGCTGTGGACCTCCAGAGCTTTCTACATAGTGGAGGTAATTAAACCTTATCAACCTAGTTAAAAATTGGTCATTCAGTCAAACATGGTCAATATGTTAACCACCAAGATGTTAATATGCATTATTTTTTACTAAGATGTGATCCAGTTTATCTGCCAGTATGCAACTTGAGCTAGTTAATGTTAATGCAAACGTCAGCTATGATTCATTAGCCACGCTATCATTAGCCCATAATAACATAATAGCTAGGTTAATGGTTAAGATTAATGTTTCATGAAATGTGTTTCATGACATGTTGTTGTAGCGGAAACAGACTTACACAAGGTTTCACCTTCAGAAGTGACACGTGTTAGCTTTGTTTCACCCCCGTGACAAGTTTTTAGTTAGTAAAAGTAGAGAGAAACAGCTCAGTCAGTGTGTTTCATTTCAGGTGACAGCAGAGGAGAGCAGCAGTTTAAATTATGCAACGTTAACATTTACAATGTTCTTTTAGACTTGTGTTATTGTTCCTCTAAGCATTTGGTGGATGTAATATTGTCTCGTCTGATTTTGTACTGCCTTATATATATATATATATAAAATTGCAGTGTTTTTTTGGGTGGGTTCAAGAACTATATTATGGTCTCATCAAATGTTGGATTTTATTGGAAAACATGTCAAGATGGACATGTTAAGTACATACAGTGTGTATTACAGTGCATTTATTAGATTTTACTTTGAGTTCAACATCAATTTTGTACAGTGTTCTTTGACCAAATACAAACTATTTCTTAAGAGATGTGCTTTTAGGTTATTGCCATATTTGCTTTAAATAGTGTCAGTATTAAATTGTTGTGAGATTTAACAAGACCAATCGACAACATTTGCTCAGTAATCAGATTCTAGAAATTGTTATAGAACTGAGAAACAAAACATATCAAACCTTCATAATTCATTGGCCTACTTTGGTTGGTTGAACATGAAAACAATACATACATAGTAAGAGTCGTGTTACTTTAACTGATCATAATTGAATATACTGAACATATTGAAAACATTTAATGTGGCATGAAAAGGTTAGTTTAACAAATAATTAAATATTTAAATATCTGCATAAGGTGTACATATTTCTTTGATGTTGATCCAGCAGATGTTTTTCTATTCATTTCTTTCTTTTAAGCTCTACTTACTATTACTCTATGTATCCTTTCACATGTCCCATTTTTCTTCCTTTCTGACATCTCTGATCATCCCATCCACTGTCATCGCATAAACCACATCCACTCTCTTTGTTTTAGCGTTCCCTCTTTTTCACCACTCCATTATCTATAGCACTGCAGGCAGTGGATGAAAGGACATTACTAGTTATGGGTGAACAGAGAAGAAGTCCTGATGCCTTGGACAGACTATGCCCATTTATCTCTCTGGTTCCTGATGCAGTGTAACATGGGGGGAACAATGCCCGGGGGCACCACAAATATTCATTCACATCAGCCTAGGAAACAGCCTGGACAAAAGGGGACCTTCACTTCTATCTTACTGATTCGGTGGAAGTTGTGTTGAATTCACTGTCTTGGGAAATTTTTTCCAGGCATTTTATTTCCACTTAACCAAGCTGAACAATTTCCCCAGTTTGTAGCCGCCTGCATTGAATTGATCAATCTGTCACTTGGTGTTTTTTGTAATTAATATTGTTGCTGCATCCAATATAGCACTACTGGGCAATTTTTAATTCAAACATTGTGTGCATTGTGTGATCCAAGCCTTAGCTGATTTTGTCTGTCCAACAAAATCCAAACAAAAATATATTAATATAACTACAAACTGGAGAATGCTACGCAGCTACCGAATTACACAAATATGTAAAGCATGGCAATTTGTGAGCCATTTGCTAATTCAAAGTAACTGGTATTGGAAAAGGGCAGTAAAATGCACAGATAACACACTCACACAGACAGGAGACAAGAATTCATTAAACGAGCAGTGGATTTGCAAGTGATAGGCCTCTGCTGAGATCAGAGACAAAGTTGTGTGAGAAAAAGATCTGTGCCACCCGTGATTTCACCTCCCACAATATTGTTACCAGCTGATGAGAAAATTAACTCCTCTAACTGTGAGAAAGGGCTACAGGTGTGAATTTGTCATATGAAACGCATGACTGTTGAAAAGTCTCCCATCTGTCTGTTCATCATAAAAATGTTATATGTGCTTGATTTGAATATTTCAGACAAAGTTAGGCTGGAGGAAAACATGAATGTCTGCATGGAGAATACTTGTTGTAGCACTTCATGTGCAGTTCCACTTTTACCATTAAACCATTTTACTTCAAACAAGAGCATGTAAAATACAGTCATACAAGCACAATTCACAGAGCCTTAATCTTTATTTAAACCACAGAACAAAAAAAAACTAAACCCCAAATAGTTGCATGTCATTATCTGTAGTGTTCGTAATGTTTCATTCATTTCATGTCATGGAGTCTTGGAGGATTAGTTTCTTGTGGTCTTACAGAAATCCAACTCAAGAGACAAAAACGCGAATAGCAGCACTGCTTTGACTGCTTCAAGAGGACACGAATCTACAAAGACAGTAAAGAGGCAACTACAAACTACTAATCTAAACATCATCATTATCATTAATTCATTGGTTTGTCTGCAAAGCATTGCAAGTAATGACAAATACCAATTAACCAACTAATTTAGTCTTATTTCTATTTAATGTGTAACGATTTGAAAAAAACGTAAAGCAAGCAGATTTGACAAGCAGCAACTGTTTGGTACTTTTACTTGATGAACTGCTTAAACAATCATTGAATTTGAAAGCAATGCATATTTAAAGCCACGTAAAGCAGTGCTGAAAGAGATGAGAATTTTAATGTATATGACTCTAAAACAACAGGGGTGGGGGGTAAAAGAGGCTATCAAAGCATATGTAAAAGAATGTGGTTAATGTCTAGAATTACACCCAACACACACACTTAAATACACATACAAATTCACCAGTGGCCTGCTGTCCATGGACAGAGGACAGATGGCTGTGGAGTGGCTCTGGTCCAGGAAGTGACGATGTTCTGTATCATTATAATCTGCTCTGTAGTATCCTCCCTACCGCTGTGCTGGACAACATGTTTCACCCACTGAGAGCAGATACTGGAACAGCTCTTCTGCTGCTCTGTCACACATACTCTTAAAGAGGTGCTGTGACAACAAACTAACTTCTATCCTCCGTTTAACCCTTCCATTGTTGAGAAAGAAAAAAAGGTCATTTCATAGCCCACAACTTATAGTGCCCACAGTGATTTTCTTGATGCAGCCAATAAACGCATGCAAGGACATGGCGAATGTACAACAGTATGTTCGAAAACACATCCACTCAACCCTTTACTATCAACCTTGGGTTGCTTATAAGAGTTATTTACGTTTGGTTAACTCGAACACCATCACAGGGCTGCAAAGCACTGACAGTTTTTCTAAGGAAAAAAGCACACTTGGTACCACCCATAAACTGAAAAAAAATAAAAAATAAAAAATCACTCTCTGAATCCCATGCTAGAGCTTCTATCTTTACATCAAAAGTTGATATGATAACATCCTAATTGTGTGTGCTGTTATCACAAATTTAACTAAGCTTTTTAATTAGAGGTTGATGCCTCGAGGAAAACAAAAACAAAAAATGTAGGCTGCACTGCCATGTCAGCAACACAATGTTAATTTCATTTCATTTATAACACAGACACCGCATCTAAAGGGTTGGTGCTCATGTGATTAGAGAACAACTGGGAGCAGAAACATTTCTGTCACGATGACAGAGGTGATAAATACTGTCTCTCTTGCTACTGTTGTGAGGGAATATATAGCTGATGTGTGTGTGTGGTAGAACAGGTTTGGCAAGGTGGGGTTTTTATCCTCTCTCACCAGTGTGAAAACACACACCAGATGATGATGTAGGTTACTAGTGTGTTTACAGCAAGCAAGATCTGTGTGCATGTATAAAGTGTCAACATGAAATATGCAAACTAATCAAACCGCCTGGCCTCACTTTTTGAATTCTATTACACACAAATGAGGCAATAAAACAAACAAATTCAAATTCAGCTGCAGGTGAGGCTTCATTGTCAAAAACATCTTCTGCTCCAGACCTAGAGCTCAGCATAGTTAATGTCGACGTAATATTTTCCAGACAGCCCAGTAAGACGTGCTCAAAACACAAAAATAATAATATCACTGAGGTTTTTACTGGACCTGGCAATGGATGAAACTTTAACAATATGAATGAAGAGTAATTAACTTTAAATCTCATGACTCTGGACTAATCCTCAGACTCAGTGCACGTACATTTTTTTAATGAGTCTTAAATAACATTTCCACAGCATTTAATGGCTTTGTGTGTTTTTTCAATGTCTAATAAGAGTCAGCATACACTTGGATTAATACCCTGTAATGTTCTCATTACAGAGCGGTGTGAGTCGAGAGGGCTGGGCAACCATAAGCTTTTAAGGCCAGTTGCTCTTATTGGAAGGTGCAAGAGAAAAGCACTCTCTATGGGATCAAACGCAGACTTTTTTTTTTTTTTTTTAAAGATGAGAAGTCCAAATATGCTCTAACAGGTCATAATGGTACTTGGAGTGAAATAAGACATATTTTTACTCATTGCTTCCATAAACATGCCATAATTATTCACTGCAGCTTCCAGGGTGAAGAATATCCCAAGTGGTAAGAGTCTGAGATATTCATCACTTCTCTCCAACGCTGTGGTGCCACAGTGCTTAAGATAGGCTTGAGCTGCCGTGCAGGCAGGCTGAGGTTTAGAGGTGGAAATCTCACCTCTCGTGGACAGCCCAGCCAAATATGACACAGGAGAAAGGACACAAGAATGGACATTACCCATCATCAACCTCAATCATAACAATGGAATTTAACTGCATGTATTAAAAAAAATAGACTAATCCCTTCAAATCTTCCATAATGAGAAAGAAGAAATCCTAAGACTGTGATATATTCCCCTCCCTTCACCCCACAAGATTTTAGGCTTTCCACAGGATTCCACTAGCTTAGCCGCAAATCGTCTCACTGCTGTGCAATACCGCCACATCCTCTGAGAATGGGGTGAACACACGATCTGGCACATGTGTATGGGCGCACACACACACACACACGCACACGCACACGCACACACACACACAAACACTCACAAATCTTATTTGACTTTGAGTGATGCCCAGATTGGTGATGGTTCTCATTTTCCACACCAGGAAAGTAGCTGGTGATGTTGCCATGAATCAGGCTATCAGCCCAGCCAGGGACAGGCTATGGAGAGCTGAGAAGATGAGGAGCAGGACAAGATGAAAGGCTCTGAGACAAATCCTCTCTGTCCAACGACTTGCACAAACAGCACGAAGAAACATGAGCATCTGGCTGCCGTTTGCAGTTGTTGCTCTATGATGTTTTTCTAATCTACACCCCCCTCCCCCCCCCCCGGTCACGCTTTTAGATGGATTCTTAGATCTCTTACTCTTTATGGAGTATCTTCTCACACATAATCCAGAATGTGAAGCTGAAAAATGAGCCTAAATTTCAGGTTAATGATTCCTGATGAATGACATGCAGTCAGTCATCTGTTAGGCAAAGAGGACATCAAGTCCTGCTCATGTTGCTATGAGAGTTCACTGGAATGATGCACGCACATGGCTCTACTGGAACAACGGGTCTAAACGCACTCTGATAGCCTCAATTAATCATGTTTAAAACAGACAGATGTGATGGCATCACATGAAACCATCACTCATCCATATGCTACCTGTTCAGAGTAATGTTTGTAAACTAACTAATTACAATGCTCACAAATGACGTTCCTCTCTTAGCAGATGTTTGTCCATTAACCTGCGGAACAATTGCTTGATGGTGTGAACAATCATATATTAACAATGCCCCCTTTGCATTATTGCAATAAAGCCTCTTGATTACTAAAGGGCACGGAAAGTATATGAATAGTATATATTACAATATCACATTTACTGTATACGAAAGTCAGAGGTAAGACGAATCTATTAATGGTAATGAGAAAAGGGAACTTTGCCAGCCCTTTTAAACCCTTGTAACTTCAGTAACTGATGAATAAATGTCTAAAAGTCAGTTTCCCAGTTCATAAGAAATGATTGAAACACACTGTGGCTGTGTCGTGGCTCCATCAAATCTTCACTTTGGATCCGACGCCGACTGGAAATGTTTCAGAAGAAGTGCGTCTGCCTTTCAGCAGCCAGATTTTGTGTTGCTTTGTTCATTTGGTTTCTGTGTCTTAACTGGGTGATTCTCTTCTTCTTTCTGCCTCTCTCTTGTTTCATTTGAAAACTTTATACTGTCCACTTTATTTAATGCCTAAAAGAAACTTAAAGATACAAACTTAACCCAAAGACTGTGATAAACACTTAAAAAAACATCTGCAAAAACAGTGATAGTTGTGTTTAAGTTAAGTATCTTTAGAAATAACAAATTGACTAAATGAATTAAATTAAACTAAATGATACAATCTTGCCTATCAAGGTACAATTTTAAATGTACCATTTCTAATAAAGAAGATGTGGGCTACACTACATGTCAATAATATACCACCATAGCAGGTTGAATGTGTTGCATTTTGAATACAAATTCAGAAACATTCAAATTGCAGATGTAATATGTATCTGCCAAGCTCATGAAAAACATGTCTGTATTTATCTGTACATGAAATATGAATGATGTTGAATGGAATGCCCTTTTCCAACACTCAGACAAAGGTTTATTGAAGGCCAGAGTGAGCAGGATAGAGGTTGCCATGGCTACTAGTGTGAAAAGGGCATCTGATCTGACTTCTGACCAGTCAATTAATTTTTGAATTGCGTTTTTTTTTTTAATCAGAGGTTCATGATTCAAAATTAATTGCTGCAAAGAAAAAAAAGATTAAAAAAAATAAAGAAAGAAGAGAAAAGAAAGAGATTGAAGTGAGCTGAAACTCTTTGGAAAAGTACCATAATGCTAGAGTCTTACGATTAAGACTGCCACAAGGAAAGATGAGTGAATATTTAAGATGGATTAAGGTCTGAATATTTTTCATATTTGTTTGGTCTCAGTGTGAAGTGGTGGAGAAAACCCATTATTCAACAAAACAACTCATAAAGACGCACTTTCTCAGGATTTTACAGATGAATAATTGTCACACCCTCCTATTGTTTGGAAGTGTTACAATGAAGATCACACTTTTAAATATATATTATTCTTGTTGTTTTGGCTAACATGTTTAATTGAAAATTCTAATGATAAGAATAATAAGAGAAGTGAAATTCATTAGCCCTATACCCAAAGGAATAAACAGCCATGTTATATGAATGTAGTTACAGTAAGATATCCTGTGATGTCTCTATGTCAACAGGACTTCCATATTTGACATGGCACCTTATTGTAGGATAAAGGATGGCAATATTCTCCTACACCAAGAGGCTAAAATGGCAACTCAACCCAACTCAAGGAATAACTAGAAAACACTGAAATGCTCTACCAAGACACATATTTCTTTCAGTTTCTTTACTAGGCTTTTGATATTGTGTAAAAACTGTACTGTTCACTCAAATCTGCTTTTAAGACACTGTGCTATCAGACAGAGAGAGAAATATGTAGATAACATGCATGCATGTGGGGACTCACAGATGTTCTCAGCACAATAAATAAGTTAATATAGAGAAAACAAGCAACATATAAATACAGGGCTTGGTGAATAATAATTACATATACTGTACTGCCAACGCGATCATGTATTTGTGTATGCAGGAAAGTGCATGTGTGCATTTATACCACTGTATGGCCGTGTATGTGCCAGGAGTTTGCAGATGTGTGAGCAATTGACAAAGCATGACATTTCCCTTATTTAAGCTATTCACAAGTTGAGGGATGATGTGGGGGTGGGGATTTCTATCACCTAGCCACAAATAACAGGGAAAAGTCAATTTCATCGCCTTTTACTGCGCTGTCATAGGAACACATCTCATGCTGTCTCTCCTCACTGTATCCACGCTGCCCTTGTAGTATCACATTCTCCTCCACCCTCCCTCCTCCTCCTCTGCCCCACTCATGCCTCCCTTTTAAAACAAGGCAGGAGGCAGCTTGATTATCACACTCCAATCACAGCTAATTAGGATAGGTCAGCTGGTACAGTCAAACAGTATCCCTGTCAAACCGTGTCCCTCCATGCTCCTCCGCCTCCTCTTCCATCATCCCTCTCTCTCCATTTCCTCGGACAGCCCTATCAGTGGGTAACATCTCCCTACACCACTGCCGCCTGTCTGTTCGTGATAGCGACTATGGCAGTCATCTCCACAGAGGCGAGCGATGTGCTGCCAGCCACTCTGCCGGAGCCAGACAAGCCCGTATCAACGTCTGCTGCAGACGCTTTGGAGCATCAATTAATCGCCGTTTAAAACTGGCAAAAAAAATGCATTTGATATACTTAAGCTTAATTAATACATTGCTACCAATTTTGCAGGGCTAATTAATCAATTTCAGACTGGTCCCTGGTGCGAAGATGCCAAGATTATGTTGTCTGGAAGGAAAACGCAGGGAACATCAGAGAAGAAGATGAATTACAAGCATGGAAATGGGGGAGTTTTTTGTTTGCTCTACCAATGCTTGTTGCCAGAAGAGCACATAAATAGTAAAATTGGGAGGAAATGAGGTATAATAGGAAAAAGAAATGATGGGAAAATTTGAAACAAAAAGGAGAGAGAGACAATTGTGTATACACTGTAGGATACAACCTAGTGACTATAAAGGCTAAGAACTGAAATAGGGGATTGATTGGGACTTGAACTACATGCTTTGTGCACTTGTAGTTCTGTTTATACTGAGCCAGTGAATGAGGCCGCAGTGTCCTGGCAGGCAAGCAGAGAGCTACAGAGAGTAATTGGGAGGGCTATGCTTAGAGAGAAACAGAGGACTTAAGATGGGATGAAGGAGGGTTGGACGGGGGGATAGAGAGAGACCTATGAAGTAGATGCTAAGTGCTGAGATGTGAAGAAAATAAGCCTGCAGGAAAACGACCCCAGAGACAGTGACCAATGACAAGCTCCCTTTTTTCCTCCATCTGATAATAGACATATAGTACCTGTGTGCTTTCATGTGTGTGCGCACAGGGGGCTATATTTAAACCACAGGAAGCAATACCTGAATGCAGAGCAGTGCATTAGATCGTATTTACTTCAATAGCTCATGTTTCAGTCCACTTTTTACTAAGGCTCATTAATTAGGAATAAAATGACTCTAATACATTTCATGTACACGAGTGGGTCTGCTTAAGACAGCTTACCAGGCACAAGGTGACCATCTTGTAATGCATCCCAAACAGCTGGAGAGCATAAACTATAAAAAACAATCCTTTCTAAGCAGATGATATGGTAATTTAAAAGACAGGAGATCATGTAGAAAATAATATTGATTTCTCGTGTAAATATGGATAGTGAAGCATTATTTGCTGCTTTTAAACCCCTTAATAAAGATGCACTGGAACACAGCCAGAGTGATGTTCACCATCCCTCACTCATCATCACTGTTTTTGCACAATGCCTTGGCCTCCTGCCTCTGCCCTCCCCCACAGCTTAGCTAAGCCCACATGTTATTGGCTAAACACAGCCAGCTGCAGCCAGTTAACTGTCTAATCTCACATCAATCGATTTCCCCAAACAAGGAGAGGTGGAGAAGTGGAACAAAAGTCGCAGAGCCGAGGTGAAAACACAGTGGAGGGTGTGAGTAAGTGGGAGGGCAACAATGAGTGAGACACAGGCAAAGGCAGGTTACAGCCTTTCACGTTCTAGCACCAGCCGGGCTTGTGTGTGTGTGTGTGTGTGTGTGTGTTTGTGACTGTCTGTGTGCAATCCCTTGTTCCGTCAAAGGGAAACCATCAAAAGCATACTGATCGAAGGCGACACACAGAAAGGTGGATGGACAGGCTGAGTTTGGCACTATCAGGTGGTACCAGTACACATAAACAATGTTGTGTTTTTTACAGACTGACTACTGGCCAACACACTCTTAGCTCCCTTTGTCATGTGTTCTCTGTGTATAAATGTGATTCTTTCAGTCCCTCACGGACAATTAAATGGGAACATTTTCAAAATGAGAAACATATGGAGCCTTTTAATTGGCCAATTTCTCTTGCCAACATGTGTGGCTTTTTTTTCATTCAAAAAACCAATGAAAAGGAAAAAAAAAAATGCTATCTAGTCAGACGTGCATATTGCAGCACAGAGTGTTGCACAAATTGTCATTGTCCTTCCGCAAGGAGTAAAACAGCCCTTCTGTTCCCTCTGTTCACTGGATTAATAGCACTATTACAGAGGATCCATGTTCAGTATACAGCAGTGTAGTTCTGGATCCAGTCAGTGAGATGCATACTTGTTGGTACAGAGACTTTACTGAATTTGTATTTCTGTGGGAATATCTATTTTTCCAAGCAGGCAATTGCCCACACCGAGATACATGACTGGTTGAAGCTATAGTGAGAAATGTACCATACTATACCTCCTGTCCCATTACTTCTCTCTATACCTACATATAATCTTGGTTTCTTGCCTCCCATGACCCGGCACCATCCAGGGGCTGGGGAGAGGAGGATGGCAACAACTCATATCTGGGGAGTTATTGTTCTACACATGTCATGTGTAATCTGCCCGACCCACAGCGCTTAGAATAATTATTCATATTTAATCACCACACTACGAAGCTACATCGCCTGCCGCTCACTAAGTCATTTTCCATGTTCCATTATCAAAGTTTCAGAGACGGGTGCTCAGGAAAGGGGGACTAAATGGAGAGGCTGAAGTAGTTGGGCTTATAAAAACATAATGGGCTTGTCTGCTTTGATAAACTGAGGACGTGTATAGAATGCACACTCCCTCACACCCTCGGATACACACAGACATACACACACCACACACACGTTAAATGAGAAAAGTGCTGAGAACAAAGTAGTGGGAGAATAAAGTAGCCAAGTAGAAGTTCAGATTGTGAGCGTTCAGGCAAGTCAGGAGCTCAATCGTTAATCCAAATAACTGCAGCGCAGAAAACGTACTGATAGTCATTTGGTTCAAGTGTGTTTGGCTTGCGCGGCAGCTTTCATGTCTTGTGCAGTCTAATTTGTCAATGAGGGCTCACCTTGCTCCAGTGGTGGTGGTTTGACGCCTGTCGCCTTCAACTTGAGGGCTTCTTTTGCAGACATATCACAACAGGAGCCCTTGTTGGTGTCTTGGTCGCTGTCAGCCTGGTCGCTGTCACCATGACCACTGTCTCTGAGGCTTGCCCGTTCGGGGTCTTTAAATGTTGAACTACTAGACAACAAACAAAAAACAAAAAACGGTATTAGTCTACAGTGTATGACTGAGAATTTGACAATTCATTTTCTTTTCTTTTTTTCATCCTTGGTGGAAGGTTACAGACAGAATGAAAAATTGATGAGTGCCCCTGAATGATTAAACAAAACAAGAAAAAAATCCTAACAATAGGATTTTGGATGTAATAAAATGCTTCCAAAAATACTGCACCAGCAAACTGTCTGCTAAAATAAAACAGATAAAACAATGTATGTCTTGATGTATTATAGACAACACTGTTAGTGACCACTTTCAAACCTAATTAAATGTACATGCCCTCCCTCTCCCTTCTATGACTCAGTACAATTCATTGCCAGTTTAGTTACTGACTTTAAAACACAGTGTTGGGACTATTGGAGAAAAGAAAACAAAGGTCTGAACTGTAGTGATGGTTATAGATCCCAACTCTTACCTTTGAACAAACTGTTGTCTGCTACCCATATAATTAGGCTCAGTGGGGAAGTTGTCCGTCTGTGGAGAAGAGAGAGACAAAAAAAAAAAAAAGTATGTATTGGGCTCTACAGAGTCCTGCTGTGAAACATCTCCTAGTGACATATGATTAATTATGCAGAAAAAATGAGGTAGAGGACAGAGGAGGGACGAACAAAATAGCTATAAAGGATGTGAGCTTTATATCGTTTAGGTTGGAGCATTTCATTAACCACATAAAACAGGCTAATTAGCCATTACAGAGTGAACCGCACAGCTGAACATCAAAGCTGGCAAACACAATATAATCAATAACTGTTAGGACAATAGTCTTGATGAGCATAGAAAACTTTGCAGTAACTGTGTTGAAGCATTAGCTAAACATAAAGTAACCAAATTACAGCACTGCTTGTGCTGAAATTAAAATGCAATTTGCTATTTCCTTTAACAACATTTATGTGAGAAACTGTTGGCTCTCTGAGCCTCAACACTTTTTTTTTTTTTTTCTCCTTCAGAACATGAGAAATTGTTTGTGAGGAACCGGGGCTTGTATGTGTTGAACCATCTGGTGTTTATTTGATATGGGGCTACCGGATCATACACAGGGGGTTTCATGCTATGAAGATCGATAGGAAAAAAGACACACAAAAAAAAGACACACATACACTGTTGTGCGTGCATATACAAACAAATATATATATATATATTTGTCAGTATTTATAGTATAGACAGTATAGTTTGACAAAATACAGAAGCATATTGGAATACTGACAAACCCTATAATGCATAAACTGCACAAACACTCAGCACTGTGCGCAGCAGTGCATTACAGACCGGATCAATCACGTTGGCACTGGAAAATACTCTGCCTCTCTCCCAGTTTGTCTCTCTCTCTCTCGTTAATTATATCAGAGTACGGTATATGAGGTTTTTAATCATGTCAGTTCAGATAAAAGGTCACAAAGAGCCAAGTTTCTATCTGGCATTTACAGGAGCACCTGTCATTTTTTTACTAATAATGAAAACAACAAATGCAAAGGCAATCACATGTATATACTTCACTCTAAGCCACGCAGAATTCGAGAAGACGGAAATGAATGTGCTTATACTTTGTTAAAATTATTATTGGACTATCTCAAAGTCCCTGTTGTGTAGAGGTAGTATGAGTGGAAACAAATCCCTACAAGAGAAATAGCTCTCATACTGTTGTAGTAGTATTCATCCCAGTAACACAAATAAGTGTATAATAAATAATAAGTACACTATAGTGCACAACTCTCTGCCTTGAATTGATAGCAGTAAAATGTCATGTTTGGTGAGTAATGTCTCCTTGTGCCAGGCTTTTTCACATGCACAGCTTGACTCACAGTCGATAGAGTATTTCAATGTCATCCATGCTCTGCGGTGGCTCAGTATGAAAAAGGGTGTGTGAAGGTCAGACAGGCCACCTCAGTACTTTGACCTTCCATGCTTTTGCCAGCACCTTTATCTCTACCTAAACACTCCATTCCACCTCAGCCTTCGCCAAGATTAAAAGAAAACGCCCACAGAATATATCAAAGGCCGGAATCTGACTATGGAGTAAGAGAAGAATGAGTGTTTGAAATACTTTGGCATTGAAATGATAACAGCGTGAGTTTTTCAAAAAAGGGGAGATGGAAGTCTTTATATTGATGTGCACCTTCTGTACTTTTTATGACCACAGACTTGTCCTTGGACATACTTTTCAATCAACTCAGCTCTGTTGGCATTCAATCTGATCGGGATGAAAGGACATTAACAAGGAAAGGTTTTCCAGTGACTGCTATAGGGTTTAATTTACTTTCTGCACCTGCGTCGATAGAACAAATACCTAAATTATATTTAGTATATGTGGAATATCTTACATTGCTTTTGTGAATACACCCCTAAATCCTATACCATGGTGCCCATGGCGTAGTTTTATTTTCTTGTCACACTTAAAGTAGCATGTGCTCTACATCCCTCCACGTCCTACCCTCCTTACAAGCCAATAAAAAGCGCATTACGCCACTTCATAGAAACCTCTTTCCTGCCAATTAGAGTCCAGGCTGATCTTAAGCCTCCATCTCTTCCTGTCTGTCCATGCTGCCCAGCCCTTTCACTACAATGGGCCACTTTCCAATTAATGAATCGATAAAAGCCAGTATGGGCTGCTTTGTACTTAGCCAGTCAGTGCCCACAATGAATACATGATAATTTGAGTGGGAACGATACATACTGGCTAGATGTCCAGTAGTTTTATTAGCATTATTAGGCACTGTATTATACAGTACATAAATTCATTTAGCATCGCAAGTATCATTGAGTATTTCATTTTGCATGCCCACACTTCTTGCCTTTGAATTTCCTCTCGTGGGAGTTCTTCATATAAACTGAATTGAACTAAAGGGAACCGAATTGAGCTGAACTAAACTGGCCTACTATGGTGTGTTGTTTAGCTCAGTTGGTAGAGTATCCGCCCCATGTACAAAGGATCAGTCTTTGCTGCCCAGAGTTTGAATCCAACCTCTTTCCCGCATGTCATTCCCAATCTCTCTCTCTCCCCACATTCCTGTCACTCTTCAACTGTCTATCAAAAAAAGCTAAACAAAGGCAAAAAATTATCTTTGAAAAAACAACAACAACAACAAAACTGGCCTATTATGAATTGAATTGATTCACACTGTGGCATCTTTATATTTTGCCTTTAAAAAGGTCTCCAAATCTGACTTGCTTATTGACCTAAAATATGAGTCTTTGACCTTAAAGGTTCAGAGAAGCATTTAACCTATTCAATACACAATGAATCCAAGCAGCTATGGGTCAGCGCACTTTGTGCAGATATCAGCAGAGATTAGTTTTGTTGGTAGCATGGATATGAATTGAAATAGCATGCTGTTGAATTCCACTAAATTTTGTGTTGTATGTAGTTCATGCAGCAAGGCCACAAAGGTCAGAGACATACTAAGCACAGTGAGGCTGAGTAAGTGTAAAAAGCTGCACTCTATTCTGTATTCCCATTGAGACCCTAAGACTGACCGAGCAGACAGCAGGCCAATTGAGACAAATGGGATGAGCATATTGGAGTGCTATTCTTCTCTCAGGGCTTGTTGGTGCATTGTGGGGCAGTGTTCATCTCGATGCCACTGTTTGTGTGTATCTACCTGTGTGTGAATGTGTCTTTGATATCTGAGGTAACGGTGGTGAAAGAGGACGAATTGTAGCTTCTCTTTCACACATCATTGGACAGCTCTGTTTTATTCACAAGAACGAGTGTGCACCCCCTCCCTCTACCTACCCTTCTAGGTATGATACATGCATTTGTCCTTTACTGTCTTCCAAAAACACACATAGTACTCTCTCGGCGTGTACGCGTGGGAGTGCATGTGCTTCTTCGTGTCAGAAGGTGTGAGCGGTTCCAAATCCACCATAACCTTGTCAGTAAGCCAAAAAGATCTGGACTGCAGTTTTTAATTTGATAAACTATGTCTCTGTTGTATGTGTGTGTGTGTGTGTGTGCGCGTGTGTGTGTCTTACATTACCACCAAGGGATCTCTAGTTTATTCTCTTGGAAAGCTGTCAAAGTTGCTCAGCAACAGCCAAACGGGAAGTGTGGTAAAGGATAAAAATTGAGCTTAGAGGAAAGGAAACACATTGTTGAAGGGCAATGCAGCAAAAACAGGAAATAAAGGATGGAACCAGGAAAGGAAAGCAAAATGGTAATGTGAGAGGATAATAAAAGAAGTTAGGGAAAAGGGGCGGTAAACTCAACAATAATTAGACCGCATTGATTACCTAGTGGCTGAGGAGCAATTGTAAGTGATCAAATCTAATTAGCCGGTCCTACATATCTTCCTGGAGATAACACACCAATCAATCAAGGGGCTTAAGTGAACTTTAAGCCATCATAGTCTACTGCCTGCTAAATATCTTCCACTATCTTCCAAATAACTTGCAAGAGGCCCAGTTCAAATGACTTTAAGACAAGTAAGGGAGTGCCGCTGGAGCCAGCAAATGGAGCCTAGATGGATTTCAACCACACTGAGGTCTGGATGGATTTGCTAATGATTATGGCCAGTATTTAATCATAAAGGAGACTTTCAAAGATGATATCCTATACATCTGATGACAAGTCGAGATTTCAAGTTTTGGAAGGCCTTCTCCATATTCATTTTGGGAGGAAGTTGTTTCTCTGTGCCACACTTTTTAAATGCCATTTATCTTTTTGTACCACATAATTTGTACACTATCTGCAAATCATCCTGAAAAGAAACATGTTTCAAAACAGGCAAAAAGGGTGCAACTTCTGCACCAATAGCTGATTTTGAAGTATGTCTCAGAATACTAAACTAAAAGGAACAATGAGCTCTGTAACACATGTCAGCAACACTCAAAAACAACCTCTTTTATAATTCCACAGTGCCCTGATGAGCCGTGTTGTGGAGAGGTACAAATTGGTAGTTAAAACGGCATCTTCAGAGTGCGAACGAGTGCAATTGTATCAATGACACAAGGCGCAGCTGAAATCGAGCATGCATGCTCAGCAACCCCGTGAATGAAGTTTAGAAAAACACTACTAAAGGTTTCTTTTACAGATAATCACCCATAAGGGAGCCTTCGCACCTTGTCTGTTGGGTTCATTTGAAACTACTGTACTTCTTTAGTTCTGCTAGTTTCAGCTGGAGATCACACAGTATATCATTTTTTATTTTTGTACATTTTGACAGCAGGATTTATGTCCCACAAGGCTATGTTTAGTGTTACGGTTTTTCCCAAACAAATTAAAAGAAATTATCTTGTTTTTGTTTTCCCCAGCTGTACCAAAGGCATACTGAACCATGATTCCAAAACCATAGTGCATATTCGACTGTGAATTTTGTGTGAGTTAAAGTGCTCATTATCTGAATATGTTGAAATACAGGATGTATCATTTCCTGTTGCGTGGTATATATATGAGGTATGAAGTCAGGTTTTCTTGACTTCAGAAACTCTTTGCTGGTCAGACCACAACAGAAGATAAATAAATCCTTGCAGCAGGGCTTTGTGCAGAATGACTTGCTACAGTGAGTCACTTCGATAAACTGTGTTGATTTTATTCTATACCCACAATGTTTGTCACAAGATGGCAGGTTACTATAACTGTCACATGAGCTAGCCCAGCCATATGTTTAAAGCTCTGGGTTTGTTTGATAGGACTTGAATGGACTTGCATGTACAGTGATGGATCATTTTCTAGCATTATGAAAAAAAATTATTTCTTTAGAATGGAAAGATCAAATTTAACACTATGTACCAAGGAATACTTCTCAAAGAAAATACCTTTAGCAAAGCAAGAGAACAACCTGTGAAATTAGTGCAAGAGTAGAATCTGGAGTGTGTATCAGAATGTATCGATTATTTGCCCCACTCCTAGTGATCAGTCATTTAAAGTATCTCTCCTACTGACACTCTCTCCTCTCTTTTCCAATTGTACCGAGCTCGACTTCAGGCACCACAAATCTAATACAACTCAAGCTGAATGAAGTCGCCCACATCTGCATGCGTTAGACTTGTCACCGCCTTGAAATATAGTGACTATGTTCTTTATGGAGGAGCTAGGATGGGGCTTTTTGTAGAGCTGCTGGTTTAATACGAAGCTGGTGAGTCGGACAGCTCAATGATCTCATCTTGTTAATCATAGTTTGTCATAATTAATAATTCATAAAATAACTGCATTCCTTTTTATTTTTTGTGTTTGTGTTCATTTGGTGGGGCATGGGGCTTTTTACTTCATTAAATAGGGCTAAGTAGCACTTTGGAGGCTTTTATATACAGCTGCATAAAGAGCATGACCTTTCCTTCGCATATTCACTGCTCACCAGAAAAAGACACAATATTCATTAATTAATATGCAACCACTCACATTGATTGCCTATTATTTTGGCTGACCATACAGTGTCATTAGAGATGTCTATTAGGAGCTTCGTGGAAAGTGTCGTTTTATTCTCAGTCTCGAGAAAGCCACTTCATATAGTGAGAAAATGGTGTGCAAATGAAAGAGTTGACTTGTTATTCTAACCACACACTGAGCACGGGACTGACATCGCCGATGGGTGAGGACAAAAAAGAAAAGGTGCACAGGGCAGAGGGAAGGGTGAAGTGGCTGTGCTTGCATCTCTTCATCAAGAGAGATGAGACAAAAACACTACTTCAAAGGTGATTTCCTTCAACCTGTGCGGTTACTGCTACTTTATAATTCCTTTTGAGGAAGAGCCTGAGCAAGCATAGATATCATTTTCTCTTCTGTCTACAAATTACTATGTTAGTCTCATTTCTAAGGTAGTTTCCTTATGTGCAAGTGGGACAGCTGCATTTTCCTTTGTGAGTAAGAGCTATCAGTTCGCCCCCCCCCACCCCCCCTTTTTTTTCCTTCTAAGAGTTGCTTTTGTAGAGCACATTCATTCCTTGTAATAATGTTTGTCATTTAATTTTGGAGACTAAATTACTTTCAAAGAACATGAAAAGAAAACTTTAAGGGATAAACAGACCCCCTCTGCGAGATGGTCAACAAAGTGTTGTTAAACTCTATTGTTAAGCCTATCATTATCATCTTTAGAATCAACTCACGTAGAAAATAATAAAATGCAAACCTCCGGTGAGTGCATATCCTTGAACTTGTTTTTCTCTCTCTCACTTGCACATGCACAGTCTGCGCACACACACACACACACACAGACACACCCACGCACCCACACACACACACACACATACACACACGGACACAAATATCATTACAGGTGTTGGAGATCTTACAGTCTAGTCTATTTTATGATGCATGAAAAATCAAATGATAGGCTAAACTAAATCCTACATAAACAAAATGGCTCATAGTAATAGGCATATAGTAATACAGAATAATCGGTTTACCACAAATTACAAAACATATATATATAACAATCTTAACGCCTATGCATGTAATTGATTTATTAATATGCCGATTACGCTATTATAGAATGAATCATCCATATCTAATCAAAGAGGACATTACCCATAAACTGTGATGATGTGTTGACCAACATCCCCTCGGGTAAAGATTATATTTAGCTGCCATATTGGAAAGATACAACTGAGGCTCCATACATCGGCAGACTGTCAACATTTTTTTTTTTTTAAATAAACCCAATGTGGCTGTGACCCATTTTACAATGCAATCAAATTTAATTCAATATAAGGCAACAGAATACAAGACAGCAGTTTTGTATTTTCAGCAGGTTGTAGAGATGAAGTGCTTTGTGAGCTGTAGTTTGCCAATCTCCACCAGTACTTAATGCATCGTCTATAAATGTTGATAATGCGATGATGGAAAACTAAGCAGTAAGCTCTGTGGCTGTGAAGTGAAGCCTATATGCGGGAGTGCCAAAAACTGCAGTTACAAGTCAACCTCCATAAGTCCCCATATTAAAATGTCCAACTGCATAGCAGAAATAAACAGTTTACAGCCTGGTACAAAAAACGGTGTTGGTCTCTATAGTTAAGCTAACCGGACTGATTCAGATTTTTGTTTAAACTCATCCATTCAAATTATATTAAGGCCTAAAGTTATGCATAATTAACAACGTGGCTGCTTTGACTGACAGGTGGGTGGCATTACAGATGGCTTGATGGAGCACCCAGGTGTCATTTGGCACGCATCAGGTCCACTGATGATTCACATCTTTGACGATTTTTGGATCTAAATACTGTCAGTGTGGAAAACAGGACAACCCGACTGAGATTTCTTTTTGTGTGTGTGTGTGCGTGTGCTGCACATGATATGACTATAGTGATTTTTACTTGGATTTGTGTTTTGTTTAATTTCCTCTCTTCAGGTGTTTTCCAGTCAAAAACATTCAGAACACACAGTCAAAAAACAAAAATAACAAGCCTAAGAATACATCATTTTCACCAGCACACATGTATATTTAATGACCTACACAGAGATTGCGTGCCTTGTGTATATGTGTTATTACTATTATCATTATTATCATTATTAGGAGGTGCAGTTGCACCTGTATCCAGTGCAATATAATGAGGAAGTCTGCTCAGGTGTTGGCAGTCAACACTACACCAGACAAAGAAAACCCTTAAATAAAAAGAAGAACTCCTCGTTCTAATCTCACTTAAGAACTACAGGCGCTGTTGTATGTGTAATTATCTTCTTCGGTATTACTTCTGTAGTTCTGCAGTTCCTACCAGCATTATCTTTTTTTACAAACACAACAACAACACATATAACAATTCAGCAGCCAATTTAGTCTCAGCTGCCATGTCTGAATTCAGCTCAGAGGAAACTTTTCTACTTTGAAGAGGAGGGGCACCACAAGATAGCACGTTTGTACTCATATCAACACAATCCACATCTGTGGCAGTTTAGCCCCAGGGGTAAATGATAAATGTAGCTTTTGGCATAGATATTTATTACAACACAAAAAAGCCTAACACAGCAGTTTGCCAGCTCTACTAAAATAGCAATATCGTTTTCCCTCACTATTTGAATTTACTTTGTGTAGACACATTTAACCAGCTGGTCTGGGCACTATAGCTTACAGCTGGAATCAGTCTTGTGTTTATTGACAAAGGTAAATATGTTAAGTTTGGGGGGAAAAGGGCAAAGAGGAGTTAGAGACAGGGGAGTCTACTTGATGCTGAAGTATTTGTACAAGAAGGACAGTGGAAAAAAAAAAGGAAAGGGAGTGATCTTGGTGTGTAAGCTACTAATCATTCAGTACTTGCTCATCAATAGTTACAGCAGCTTTGCTGTTAACCGAAGTCTTGAGTCAGCACTGACCTTGCTTCACCCTCATTAATCCAAAGCTAACTCAGCCCAAAAATCCACAGCTGTTACGGGAGCCTACCGAACTGTACATTTGAATGCATGACATGCATGAATCTAATCATACATAAGAACAAGCAAAAATGTAGACTCATTGAACCAAAAGCCTGGACTTAGCAATAGTTTTAACAGTTGTTTGTTTACTTTACGATAGTAAGTTCAGCAGATTGACGACAAGGCACCAGGAAATTGCTGCTTCTAGCCAAGAAAGAGTTGGACACATAAGCTCCTATAAAACAAGTGTTTTGTTTTTACATGTTGTGGTTTAAACAAACAAAAGTATAGCTAATTAATTAGGGAGCTTTAGAGGTACTGTTAGGGTTAGTTTTTGTTAACTTTAGACCGAGCCAGGCAAGCATTTTCAGGCTTAAAACAACAGTGCATCAATCTTCTCATCTCTACGCAAGAAAGGGATTCCCCAAAGTAAGTTTAAAGGTCCAGTGTTTGAGAAATATAATATGCATGGAATGCAGTGCAATGGAAACTATGTTTTCCATTAAGGTGCAATCACCTGAAAACTATAATCATTATGTTTTTTTTGTTTGTTTGTTTTAACTTAGAATAAACCTTTTATGTCTGTTCCACAGAGTCCACCATATTTAATTGCCATGTTTCCTCAGTAGCCCAGAAAGGAGAATCTAAACGTTGGCTCTAGAGAGGCTTCTTGCACATTTCACAGCCACAGTAATTTGTTCATGGCGCTAGGATGGAGAGGGTGAGGCAAGGCGGTTACACTCAGCAGCTACACCACTAGACGCTACTGAATACTGCAGATTGATCCTTTAAGAGTAAGTCAGATCAACAGGATTCATACAGCCAATTAGAAGTTATCAGTGAATGCAACATAATCAACCAAACTGTGGCCCAAACGTGGATTTAGAAAATAAACTTAACAAAAGTCTGCATCCTTCAATGTTTGGCATGATTTGCAGTAAGCCAATGTTGCACTTTAAAGAAAAAAAGCAGCCTTGCAACGTATAAATGAAACACTGTCAACCTATTTCCAGGCTGCTAAAAGCACATGCGTACTACATTTTGGGATCTTTTATTTGCATGCTGTCTCCTTCAGTATTAGCCTCAAAATTGACAAAATAGAAAAACAAGCATTTTATAATTTAGCTTTGAAACAAACCATCCTCAAAATGCGGTCTAGTTTGTGGGTTAACAAGGCAGAAACAGGGAGGTTGTGAACAAAAAAACATTAA
This sequence comes from Larimichthys crocea, assembly GCF_000972845.2. Lineage (NCBI taxonomy): Eukaryota > Metazoa > Chordata > Actinopteri > Sciaenidae > Larimichthys > Larimichthys crocea. Next base: position 26,413,146 of record NC_040018.1, on the reverse strand, counting down.
AGAACACAATTATTCCATTTGAATTGATGGAGGAAGAGCCGTTCTGTGGATGAAAGGATTTTAGATATTTCCCCAAAGCCCAGAACCGAGGCCAGACGCAGATAAATAAATACACAAAGACAGACGCACATGCAGGCACACGTGTCTAATATCAATACATTTATAAGTGCGCCTACACACACCTGCCTTCTCCTACTCTGTTTTTATATGCACACACATACATACACACATACACACGCAGCAGATGGATTATGTCTAGTTTCACTTCAAGGTGACCTATCTACTGTATATGCATCAGGTCAGAGGTATATGAGCAGCAAAAGGAGGGGCCGGGTAAAAGAGGAATGGAAGACGAGAGGGATACTGTCCATACACCTGGGTAAAAAAATACTGACAGAAAAGGCTTTAGGATAATGCTTCGTTGTCAAAATGTTGGACGTCAGTTCCTTTCAGTCTCTTTTAAGTGCGTCTATGGTGCATTAAGGATCTGTCAGACCAGCTTTAGCATTAATCAGCTAGCCCAGAGAAGAAACAATCACACATAATCTCAAGCTCTAAACCCTTCTGACCTTCTCTTCAAATGCACAGATAAACTCCCCTTGAAAACTCAGTCATTTAAAGACACACGCAGACCCAAGCTCCAATGCTGGTATTTCTTCCCTGCTCTCCCTCCTCTGTAGTCTATCTGACTGGTTCCTCCCACAGCAGCACCCATGTCCCTCCACCTGGGAGTACATCGACTCAGCATGTCAACGTGACCTCAAAGAGGACGCATTTCAGACAATGTGTGTGGGGAGAGGGGGCTGTTTCACCCCATCAATCTGGAAATAGGGGAGGAGGAGAGGAGAGGAGAGGAGAGGGGAGGAGAGGAGAGGAGAGGAGAGGAGAGGAGGTACAACAGGAGGAAGAGGTAAAAGAAAGGAGAAGGGCAGAATACACAAGTTCCATTTATCATCTCAGCAGCGTTGAGAGTGTATAAATAGCGAGATCTGCTCAGAGTTATCATTGAGCCAACGCTTCCATCGCGGTACTTCATTTATTAAGACTGTGCGCAGATCAATACGGCAGACATATACACTCTGTACCGTTGACAAGATAATCTCATCATTATGAATTTGGCTTGGGTCGTCAGTAACATGAGCAATTGCAATGCTTATCTGAGATGACAAGAGCAGAGAGAAAGAAAGGGAATCCTAAAAAGGAAAAGAGTCGGAGCAAGAGCAAGGGGGAGCAAAGAAGAGAGAAAGTGAGCACCAGCTCTTCTTCTTTTTTTTATTTTTTTTTTTTAAACTAAGCTATGCTCAGAGCAGTAGATAATGAAATACAGTATTTCAGTACCAAACAGAGTAAAAATCAATAAGAAATGGAGCAAACCAGCAATTGATCTGAATGCTAAAGGCCCCAAAAAGATCTCTCTCGAAGACATAAACCCAGTGAGGGGTCCAATTGAGTACATCTGTGTCGTACAATAGAAACAAGATGAAACCAGCCAAATATACCATTTTCAATACGCCATTAGCACTCAGCATCGCATACTGCTACCCCGAAGAGCAGAAAGAGTCAAACGTTTGATGGCAAATCTTGTGTGCCCACCACTTAGCGAGCCTTTTGTTTAGGCAATAACATGAGAGTGCCGACTCATTCGCCTCTGTTGCCACAAACAGATAACAGCCACTGCAAAACACAGTGGCTGTCAATTCCCTTCAGACACACACACACACACACACACACATGGCTTTAGACATGGGAGTCCGATTTCAAACTGTGCTATAGATATAAGCAGAACCAGAGGAGACTGTGGGATAGCTCCTATTAGAGTGTCGGACCTTCTCAGACACACACAATCATGCAAACATACACTGGCAGGATTACAATGTTTAGAAAAGTACTCCTCAAATTGCAAAGCAAACTGTCGTTTCCGGATTGAGCGACTGTAATGCACTCCAGCGGTTACATGAGGGAGAAGAAGCCTGCTTTACGGCGGCTTGTTTTGACACATAGTTAGGTGAAATTAGAGCAAATGAAATGGTATTCATGGTATGTCCCTCCAATCAATTAATCACATTACTGATGAAGCTGAAGAAGTGCTGAACTGTAAAAGGCAAGGACAAGGAGAGAGATTCGGGTGTGTGGAAGGGGAGGGGTAAATCATTTCTCTTATACTAATGAGATAGAAGGTGAGAGAAGATTCACATAACTCATTCTTTGAGCTGTACGTTGTTTCTAAAGCACATGCCTAGGGGGCACAGTGAAGGAAGATGTGGCAGAAATAAAAGCTCTCTCAGGTTGGACTCACGCCAAGACAGAGCAGAGCGAGTTCCACTTTGTTTGACTTTGAAAGTGTTTGATTTACAGCAAGGAGACCCAGCTGCTGGCAGTTTAAAGAATACATCCCCACGCCATCTATGCCTTTGGAGCCCTCTATGTGCTGTGCATCTCAGCGCACAGGCGCTCGTTGAGGTAGCCTGTATGTATACCTATCTATTGCCGAAGCCCTGGTACCCTGCTGCTCAGAACGTTAAGTCTAAAGACCCCAGGAGGGATCTAAAATGCCTCGGGGGGCAGACTGCCCCTACAGGGAAGCCCATTCCAATCTGAGGGAACCAACGAGACCGGTGCTTCAGAGCACAGCTGGTGGTAGCACAGGTGCATGTGTGCGGGTGATAGTACATAAACACACACATAGACACATGGCAGCTGAGTCTTAGATTCCTCCACTGTGAAGGTTATGTTTTCTTCTCTTCTTTCAGTGACCTCAGTTCATACTAGGTTGACTCCTTTTGAGTTGTTCTATACCAACAGCACCACGGTTTCAAAATCCACTGGCGGCATGCACAGATGTCTTCTTCTTCCTTTATAGAATGGCATGTATTGAAGGAGTTTGTATTAGAGAGAAAACACACTAGAGGAAAAGGAAAAGGTACAAATCGCACAGAGCGATGCGGTGTAGGCGTGCGCTTGCAATGCAACAGAAATATGGGTAACTCTCAGGATCAGCAGGGTTAGGAAAACAATGACGACAACTACAAAGATCACCCACAACAAACACAAATGACTGGCGACATAAACAAGTCAAGCTGTCTGTAGCTTTTTAACAGATTATTTTAACAGAATAGAAAAGTAATTACTAAATCCAACAGGGTTTGATCTGATACCACTTACAGTAAAATGCCAGTCTGTGGCTATGGAAGGTAAACCATGCTAAACGACGGCACTTGCTACTCAACAAAATGACATGACAATATGACACGATAGTTTGAAGCTCCAGCGTCAGGCAGAGAAGAGGAGTCCTGATCATCTACTTCCCCCTCAATCACAAACACGCTCATGCGCACAAAAACAGTATCTCAAGAGTGAATGTCCACTGACAATCCACAGTCTTATTATCGTGCACATGTCATCTCCAATAGCCTGCTTCCTATTGAACCAAGCAAATTGGTTTAATGTGTCCGGCCAGTCTGGCTATCATGGAGGCCAACTTGTGTTCTCATATCCTGCCCCCCGCCCCACACACACACTAAATTCCTTTGTTGCCTTGCATTGCCAGGTTGGGATGTCTGTTAAAATAATAAAATTATGCAGCACAGATAAGTGCTGAATCTAGATGAATGCACAGCAGCTGGCTGAAAGCGATTCTACTGACTGAACAATGAGACCAATATACTACACACATACATAATCGTCTCCATCTATCTATATCCATCTATTCCTGTCTCCAGTTTGACTCTACTGGAGTTTGTCTAAGTTACAGCAGGAAATTGTGTCTCGTGGTGGGTCTAGTCAGGAGCCTCCATTTATATTCAATTATTTAACAGGGTTACTTGGCTTTTTGAGAACTTGCAATAAATAAAACATTCACTTCCACAGCTCCTCCAATGTCAAACAAAATTTCTGGGTAGTTGTAATATGTTTCTGCAAATGAACTATTAACTGAGTAAATCTTTGAGAGATTTTCAGCCTGAGTCAGTTTAATGTTTTTCATGATAAAACAGTGGATGCCAAAGAAAAGAGATAAATACATCGGTGGTGTTTATTACTACCAGAGACGATTTCTTCCGTCTTTCTGCCTAAAACTTGAAATTTTCATTACTATTGGGCTGCTTGAAAAATGACAGTCATTTCCATTTCCCTCATACTTCCTCACATTGCAAAGTAAATGAATGCTCAAATTCTGCTTATATCAGAAAGTAAGTAGCTTCTATTTCCCACTTACTCTGTGTTTCGCCCTCTTTTCATCCCCCCATGTTAACAAATATGTAGCCAGAGACCTGATGTTTATCGTGACATCTTCCGCTTGCCTCTGATTTGTTAAACGTCATGATTTATTAATGAAAGAGGATGCAAATATAGCTGCTGTTTTGTACTGTGCGTTATACTTACACTGCTACAGCTTCAAGACATACTAACGCATTTGTACTGAAACAAACACCTCTACAAATTGAAATACGAGGAATGGCAGCTAATAAACGAAACACTAACTCACAAAATTTCTATATTTTGGTTATAAAGGGATAACTTAATTTACTGTTGTTCCCCTGAGCAACATTTTGTGGTCTGAAGGCACTTCCTCTCAGTTGGGGGAGATGAAGAAAAATAAAACTGGCTATTAATAATTCAGAATTTCAGCGTGTAGTGTTATGTACAGTAGCAGAAGGTTTATTTGAGGAAATATGAAGATACACCCTAAGGCGAGCTGATAATTTTTTTGTTTTATGTACTGGCAAGCTCAAATAAAACAAATCTGGCTTAGTGGCCCAAAACAGCCCAACTGGGGACAAAGTACACAAATTACAAATGGCTTCTTGAACTGTCCCTCATTCCTATAAATAACTGTTTGTGCATCTAGTCGCTGAGCTGCTCAGTCCTGTCTGCAAGCAAGCTTCAGTAAGTACAGGTTTACCAAACTCATTCCATGGAAAGCTCCAGAAGAGAGCAGTTATCTAAAGATGAAGGGAGAGGGAGAGAAATGAAATAAGGAGTGCTTTTCTATTCATTGCCTCAGTGGCCACTGAAGTGTGGGAGCAATTTCAATACAATATACAGCGGAGGCTTTGATAAGACTCTTTGGTAGAATCCTTAAAAACAGCCCAAGCCCGGGTTACATGCACATCTGCGTGTTTGTGTGCACGAGCATGTGTCTGTGCGCGTGTGTCACTGTTTGTGCGTTTCTTGGAGGAAGGGTGTTTCAAGGTTCGGACAAATGCAAGATTGTCCCGCTCATAAAAGAGAGGGGCTCTGTCACGGAGCCTGCCAGCTAAAGGCTTAAATCACATGCCTGGAATACACAATGACGTTACACCCACACCCACACCCACACACACACACACACACACACACACACACACACTCGCACTTGCGCACACACACACATACAATCTCCCTAAATTATGCAGAGTACGACCATTCCTGGAAGCATCCATTTCCAACATCTGCTCCAGCTGCATTGTTGGCATGCACATGCTCAACCTAAACAGATCAAGAGAGTGAAATTTTTATCTCCTATATCGTGCTACTTAAATGATCACAGTCATTGGTAACGAAGCTCCAGCTTTCTTTAAGATCACTCATTAGGTTTATCACTGCCAGTCATTTTGATAATCCATTCAAAGACCTTCTAAATTGTTATGGAAGAAATCAGCCTTGCTTCTTTTTTTCCTTCGTTTTTATGCATTTTAATTCTGATATCAGTGTCTCTTCGCTGAATTCAGTGATTGTCATTCAAAACTTTCACTCACTTTCCCATTACTTTATATTACTTTTAAATGTCATTCAGACAATTACAGAAAAATAGCATATATACACCATATGTTTGTTTTATATTTAAATCAGACACTCTTAATTAAAGCAGTAGGAGCTTCCTTACCAAGTGACAAGTGACAATGTCAAGTCAGCAGAGGCGAGCACCCCTTTTCTCCTTGACACCCTCATCTCAGTGCCAACCTACACAAGGCAGAATGCCGCCACCTTAAGGCTGCTTTTATAGCCTATTGCCTCTGTACCACCTGCACCTTATTAACATGGATGGTCTCCCACCGAGACAGGATTCTGTTTAATTAGAGTTTCATGGTGAATCAAATTACAACACCCAAAACTTATCAAAACAAATCAATATGATAAATTACCGCCAAATTAAAAGTAATGACACAGGAGTCGTTGAATATTTTGGGGGAAAAAATGAGACCAGTTTCGAGAAAAAAAAAAAGGTAGCATGAAAGCAGCAGAGAAACTTATGAACCAGCCAGTCTGTTACTGAATGGTACATCCCCTGAAGCTAAACACAATGTGGGACAAAAACCTAAAACATATTCAAGATAGAGTGGGCGCAGGCTCACTCTTTGGAGCGAATTACTGAAATCCCTTCTTCCTGTGCATTGAGGAATTTTGCAGCAGATTGGTTTTAACCTTGATTCCACTGTAAGTAATTCCCTTCAACGCCTTAAGCGGAATTAGGCATCATTACGTATCATCCATCTCCTTATCCCAGGAATTCTCTTTAGAAATGAAATGAAGCTCTCCACCGGGCTGGGTGCTGGCATGGTGGTGACAATGATAAGGCCAGCAGAGCTCTGCTGATATGTTCATATTATTCTCCTCTCCCAGCTAGAGACCAAGCCCAGCCTGTCTGCCAGTGCACCACTATAAAACATCATTAGAGGCCAGCAGCAGTGTGGAGAGAGACTGGGAGTTACAGGCAGTTACAGTAGCCCTACTAGGAGCCGATGAAGACAGCAACACTAAGGTGCCCTTGTGAAAATTACTGGCAGGCGATATGCTCTCCTGCTTTATCCATCTCTTTATTTATTTTTCCTATTTAGCCTCTCCTCCCGTGGCAACTGTAGTGACAGATGGGCTGAGAGGCCTTGGGATCGATGGAAGGGGAATTCTGTCTTTGTTTCCTGACATTTTTCCCATAGCCACTCTCCTCTGACTCAGGTTACTTACTGTCCACACGAACGGAGAGAGGAGGCAGAAGCAGAGAGGAGGGTGGAAAGTGATACGCTTCTGTACAGCTTCTGAAGAAACTTAATGCCTCAGGCCATCTCCCTCTACACAGGTTTCTGTTGAATAATACAATAGAGCACCCTGCACGCCTGATGTGTCAAGGGGACCCTCTGTAAACAAGACACTAAAGAATGTGTTGTTGCTGCTTTTGCTTGTTTTCCCATTGACAATCTGAAGGGGGAGAGAAAAGAGCACAGAATGGGTGTGCAACAGCCCCCCACACAGTCTAATTCATCATCACTACATTAGCAGAGAAACAGCCTGCAGAGTGGACCAGCAATTATTCTGTCCCTCTGATTAGGAAGCCTTAACTGTCTTTGTGCTGACCTTTGCCCTATGCAGCTGGCTCATAATAGAAGCAGGGCTCAGACTGAGAGTGGGAACAACAGACAGTCGCCGTCCTCCCTGGTGGGAACACGTCACATCTGATCACAGTCATCGTCACATCCACATCCAGCACAAATAGTGGGATAGAAAAGACAGCAGAGAGCCTAATTGAGGGACTAATTGTTACAGAATCAGGATGTAACAGGAAAGAATGTCCCCAAAAGTACGAGGTCATATGCAGGACATAAAAACAATAAAACTAACTGAAGGCTTTTATCATTCCTATCAAATTATATTAGGAACATCAAATATTTATTTGTTAGCAATAGGTAAACATCAGAAAAATGGTTAATTTTGCTACCCATTATCCCCAGTGTTACATACCAGTGGCTTAAGCAGACCTTAATCCTCGTCTGACACGACAGACTTTTAATGGGCTTAAGGCCAAAGACACAGAGAAGTTATCACGTTAGAGGCTTAGACACCCAAGTACTCCACACAAAGACGTATAAAGTAGCTGTGAAAATAAGTCAAATCTGCTAATCTCTAGGAATTAAAATAGCCATAATAACCACAAAGAGCTATAGAATTTACCGACTGACCTAATGTTATAAACAAGCATCTGTTTATTAAAGTGTAGCGGTTAAGGTAGAGGTATACAGGTACAAGAACATTCAGGTGTCTGTGGGATAATTTTGTGTTTTAAAATAGAATTGGTCCTAAAAGAAAATCACATACCTGCTTATAGCTCAGCCACAGGCTAAACGCTTTATTCCACAGGAATGAAATGACAGTGATTGAGTGATTAATGATTTTTTTTTTTTAACATGAAAACAGATTTCAAAAGCCTGCCGTGACATATTTCAAGCACAACTGATGTTGTGTTGATGTCACAGGCTCTGTTCTATGAGAGCACCAGAATGACTGTTTAATCCTTGTAATGCTCACCCCTCCCTTCCTGCTTTTTTTTTCTCTGTGCTCCTGGGCCTCTCTGCCTCTGCCTGTCCTTATCTTCTTTTTCTTTCATTTTACAAAACAAGGGGCAAACGTTGATACAGGGAATGGGAGCTTTCTGAGGGGTTGTGATGTGAAAATGGTGGCATAACAGTGAAGGAGGAGAGTGCAATTTCCCTTACCTGTATGATGGACATGCGGTTAGTAGGTGTGTCTGTAGTGCTGGTGACTGGGCCTGTGAAGCTGGTGTGGCATCCCACGTGGCCTTGGGGCACGCTGAGGTTATTGGCAGTGGGCTTGAGGTACATGACCTCTGACCTTGGTGAGCTGAGTGGCAGGCGTGTCTGGTAGTCAAAGTACATGGGAGAGGTGGCCAAGGAAGGGCTGCTTACCACATTCATCACATTCATGGCATCCCGCTCCTCCACCTCGCTCTGCACCAGCATGATGTCGTTCTTGTTAATCTTCTTCTTCTTGCCTTTTCCCAGTTGAGGGTGCGAGTACTCTGCAATGCGACAATTATAGGTGCGGATTTCCTTGTTTTCCCGTTTGCACTTAATTGCTATGGTCACCATAGCAGCGAGAAGCATGATGGATATGATGCTTAGAGTTACAATAAGAGGCAGGGACATGTCCCAGTTCTGATTGTCCTTCGTACGTGGCAGTCCATCAGGAGGACGTCCGTCCGAGGCCTTGATGATGAGCCTAGCGGCAGCAGTGAGTGTTGGCTTGCCATGGTCTGATACTCTGATGATCAGCTCCACGATGGGGCTTACATCATCCCAGAGTGGGTGGGCCGTTCGCACCTCCCCAGTCACTGGATCAATCTCAAAGAGGTGCTCCTCATTGCCATCTGAGATCTCATAAGTGAGCCTCCCACTCTCACCATAGTCATTATCCACCGCCCTCACTGTGGTGACAATGTAGCCAACACCAACATTACGTGGCACATGGATTTCAGCCGTGTCGTTTAGAAGTAGGGGGAGAACTATGACAGGGATGTTGTCATTGACATCCAAAACACTGATGCGCACTGTAGCATTGCTCTCCAGGTGAGGAGATCCGGCATCTTTAGCAAGAACCTTAAAGTCAAAATACTTTATTTGCTCATAGTTAAATGATCGCACTGCATAGATGGCTCCATTAGCAGCATTCACATTAACATAGGTGTTGACATCACCCCCGCTCACATTGGAGTTGACTATGCTGTAGTACACTGTGCCATTCTGGCCAAGGTCTGGGTCATGTGCCAGGACTGAACCTAGGTACTCCCCCGGGATGTTGTTTTCAGGTATTTGAAGAAGGTAAACTGACTTGGTGAAGCGTGGAACATTGTCATTCTCATCCAGAATCTTTACAGTGAAGGATTTTGTGGAGTTCAGAGGAGGCATGCCATTATCTTTAGCCACAATGGTGACATTGTATTCATCCTGCACCTCTCTGTCCAAGGGCCTGTCTGTCACCACTGTATAGAAGTTATCATAGTTCTCTTCAAGTTTAAAAGGGACATTACCTAGCACTCTGCACTGAAGCTGCCCATTCCTGCCTGAGTCCTTGTCTGTGACACGGACCAGGGCAATGACGGTGCCTGGAGGTGCTGCCTCACTGATAGCTCCCTGTCTCACAGACACAAAACCTATAGATGGCCAGTTATCATTCCTGTCAAGCACTTTAACAGTGACTTTACAATGGCCTGGGATTGGATTGGGACCTAGATCCTTTGCCTGGACGTCAATCTCAATAACTGGGCTCTCCTCGTAGTCAATTTCACCCTGAATCTTTATGACCCCTGTCCTCGAATCTATGGAGAAGAGCTCCCGGATTCTCTCTGGGGCATACCCACTAAAAGAATAGACTACTTGTCCATTGTTGCCCTCATCAGGATCAGTAGCGTTTAAATCAATCAGGACTTTACCAGGAGGAGAATTTTCAGGAATTTCTACAACATATGAGGGCTGATCAAACACAGGGCTGTTATCATTGGAATCGATAACTTTAACATTTATCTGCATGGTACCTGACCTAGGATATTCCCCACCATCAGTGGCTGACAAAATGAGAGTGTGATGGCTTCGTTCTTCTCGGTCCAGTGGTCGTTGAATAACTAATTCTGGGAATTTAGTCCCGTCCCCACGGGATTTTACCTCTAAGGAGAAGAGATTGTAGTCATCGCGTGTTATCTGATAGGTTTTCAGGCCGTTTTCCCCTGCATCTGGGTCATGCGCGCTGGTCAGGGGAAAGCGTGTCCCTGGCACTGCGTTTTCAGAAATGTCAATATCAATTTGATCCGAGGGAAACGTGGGTGAATTGTCATTAATGTCCTGAATATCTATTTTGATCATGCAGATCTCCTTGTCATTGGCAAACACCTCCATGGAGAGCTGGCACTTGGGGTTTCTCTTGCACAATGTTTCCCTGTCAATGCGCTGTTTTGTGTACAACAGTCCGCTTTGCGGGTCCACGTCGATGAGATGCGGAGCTGAGTTCTCCAGCACCCTAAAGTTGGCTTTCTTACCCTGTCCCTGACCAATCTGTTCGAGTCCGAGTCTGGCATCTTTGGCAATGTTCCCAATCACTGTCCCCGGACCCTGTTCCTCCGGGACAGAGTAATTCAAGTTTTTCAATGTCAGGGCTTGAGCCCATAGGAGGAGGAAAAAGAAAATAGAAAGATACATCCCCACTCCGTAAAAGCTGCTATAATCTGTGTTATGTTTACAACTCCTTTGACCTGTTGATATTTTGTTCAAATTTGGTTTTTCTATTATTCAGAATCAAATAAAGAGTTCTGTTCATCATGTGAGGCCTTGGCATTTGTCTTTATGGATTGTCTTTGCTCTGTCTCTCTCTTTCTCTGCCTCTTCCAGCAATCTGTGGTGTCGAACGCCTAATTTATATTCAGCCACGCGCCCAGACTCATCTGAGCAATAATCGCGATCCAGTCTCCAAACAGAATAGTCATTGTTTAGTGTTCACTCATACCACCTATGGAGGAAACAGAAAAGGATACATTTGTTATAATGTATATATGGCAATTAGTAAACCAAATAAATATAGACTCAGCTATATTACAACCCTTCTGCCAGTAAGACATCAGATCTACCACTGAGCAAGAAATGAAACAGGGCTCATGCGTAATTCATCTCCACAATTATGGGGGAAGCTTGTCAATTAGTTAACCTTGGGAAGACACTCGGCGCAGCCCTGATACACAGGAATATAGTGATTCCCCTTGAAGCTTATTTACTACTATTATAAAACACAAGAATCAGAATGCAGTTTTTCATGTTTTGATGTAATACACGACCTGACCCTGGCGTAATGATCTCCCATTCACACATTATGAGAATGCTGACTACAACTGTAATAGGGCAACTTTAATAGTATGATAACACTGCAAGTGTACAACTGAAGATGGCTTATTGTGGCGACTATTTGAATAAGTGTGTATAAAATGAGCCTCTTACACGCATTAACAAATCCGCATAATCCGGATATTCACAATTAGCCTTATAAAAAAAAAAAAAATCGGAAATGAGCTGCCAACATCTCAGCACAGCCGCGTAATGCTCTCCACTGATGCTGTCTGTATCTCTCTCTCTCCCTGCGAGAATCAACGGTCCTTGAAAGAAGCTGTTGCATCCGCATGCATAGGGATGGTTGTGAAATAGCAATCGCAACAGACAAGACTTCTACAACAGAAAAAAAAACACGACATAAAAAAAAGGACAAAACTTACCCCAAAAAAACAAAAACAAAAAAAAAACCCAAACTGCTGTAATAGTCCGAGAAATATGTAGAAAAATCAAAACAGTCAGTTCCAGCAAGATTCAGGGAGAGTTTCATCCCCAGACCACTTCACTAGGTACCACCCGTATCCTCTTTCCCCTTCTCTCTGTGCAGGCAAAAAAGCCACAAGCCTCCGATGCACACGCAGGCTACAGTGCAGCGCAGTGGAAAAAAAAAAAAAAGTGCTCCAGAAAAGTATGACTGTAATGTCAATGAGCTGAAGTCCTCCCCGCTGTCTGATTAGGATGCAGCGGCTCGCCTTCTGCCTGCAGTGAGTCACCGTTCTTCAGGAGGAAAAAACTGTTAGACAGAAATATGACTCTATGAGAAGACAGGGGGAGAAAAAAAAAATCCAGACGAGTACTAAAGGTAGATCCAAAGTGGATATTTAAAAGGCGATCAGTGTTTTTTGTTTTTTTTTCCCCCCGTCCGAAACACAGCGCTGAGTGACTGATTCCCGTTGTGGCATTTTGTCCTTGTCCGCCGTCCCCCCCTACCCCCCGTCAAAGTCCACACACACAGCAACAGAGAGAGAGACAGCTGCTGAAGAGGTGGTCAGCAACAATCCCGCATTCTGGCACAAGTCTCTCAGTAGCAATCAGGAAAGAAAAAATGTTGATTTTCTTAAATATATACGCACTAGTCACACAGTTACTTAGTATTTTCTGCACGTAAAACAGCCCTAGGCGCACTGAACGCTTCCTCTCACTGACTGAACTCCGGACACCGCATGGTGCATTAAACATTGTCGCTACTCCTCTGGCAGCCAATGAATTTGAAGAGGTGGGAAGAGAAGGAGGGATTCAAAAGTCGCTTTGGGTACAGACTACAAATGATTGGTGGCTCGTAGCTCACCGGTGGCGCATCTGTTTTTTTCAAATATCACACTTCATTGTTGTTTTACAATAAAGGAAACCGTGCGCGTTGGACATCCTTGCCAAGAGACGCGTGTAGCGGTCACACTGAAGTGGTTTGAAATTTCAGTTAAGTCATCTATCAAAAAGAAACGGAAAAAAAAAAAAAAAAAAAAAACGGACAAAGCGGTTTGAATTCAGTGAACTGAATGCAAAGATCTCAGACTTTTATTCTGAAATTCATTAACGTGTTGAGTCTAATAAGAGGACATGTCCACTAGTATTCATAGAGAGGCATATATAAGTAATTACTGGATTGTTTGTATATACTACACATCACGTTTCCTACATTTAAAGTGAGATAGGCATTTTCCAGATCTGTGTTTGAAGTCTTTTAGTCAAAGTACAAACTAATTTACATTATCATGCAGGTCTCTTATGCCACCCGAGTAGTAGCAGTAATTGCATTTACACTTTTGTATGCAATTAAAAGTGTTGAATACCTGTAAAAATGATATGAAGGAAAATGATGAGAGATTTGGAGTTGATTATTGCAGCAGGTTGACAATGACACGGAACAAATTTTCATGTAATACTCGAGAATGCAGATTCTCGAGTATTATTCTTCCACTGTTGTACATGAAAACTTCTATCCATAGTGTCTTCTTGTGTTGGAAGTACAGCTGAAACAATAAGTCAATCAACAATAAAATGATTAATAATAGGAACTATTTTCGTAGTTGTTGTCAGCCGTGAGCAGATTTGCTGGTTTCCATTGTCTTATGTGATAATGAATTCAATATTTATGTGTTTTGAATTCTTTGTTCGACAAAACAAGGAAATTGAAGACCTCACCTTGGACTTTAGGAAATTGTAATGGGTGTTTTTTATAGACCACACAATGAGAAGAGATTATTCAATAACGGAAATAGTCTTTAATTGCAGCCTTAATTGGAGAGTGTAAGGAAACACACTGAACAGTTCATGCAAGGTGAACACAACAGTAATTAAATCTTTTGAAGCCATCTTGCTTTGTAGGAATATTGCCAATCACTGAGTCTCAATGTCATCCATATTTGTATATAAAAACATATCATAACTAATTATATATCAACAGAAATATCAGATCACCGTCCTGTTTTTTGACTTAACTGTTGACACAGAACTGTGATTTTGTCAGAGTTTAACCATGCCCTTCATTTAGTATTGTCATTTCAACATGTCAGCTTTGTTCAGTATAATCATGCCGTGAATCCATGTATAAACATGGGTCTCAACCTCTTTGCCTCTCTCACTGACCTTTCTCACTGACAGGAAGGAATGACAAGAGTGTCAGAATCTTTCGTTAGTCAGATGGCGACCAAAGCTCATTATTAAACAGCAGGTTTGATGTACTAATGTCAAGATGTTGATAACTGATGAAGGTAAATGTCACATCACTGTCTCTATTTGCATATAGTGTGTGTGTGTGTGTGACTTCTGTCCCTCTGTGTGTCTATTTAAATGTGATGCATATTTTGATCATTAAGTCCATCTTATTCATAAGTCTTCTCAGGTCGTGTTGGCGTTCCTGGAATTAAAGAATTTGATGACAAAATGCTGAGTAACAATGAACCAGATGTGAGCGTGTGTGGAAAATAATTTTAAAATAATTTAATCTGCTATTGAATGAAGTCGAATGATTTTTTCTCAAGACTACATTGTTCCCACCCCATTCTTTCTATTTGCAGAAATAACATGTTTACTTTTTTCTCTCCGACTAGAAATGCTGTACACTGAGTTTAAACAATGCCAGTAAAATCACCTGCCTTGGTGAAATGTCACCAGTGCTGCCTGAGATAAACCCAGCCATTAGCAGCTTTCTTCATTAGCCCAATTAAATGGCCCTCAGGAAATGCACTGACAGAAAGTGTATTTGGAATGGGCTGCTGGTGAACAGCTGCATTAAAACTCTATTTCGTAAATTAAATTTCAATCTAATGGCAATGGCCTTTCTTCAGGTGGAAATAAGAGAATGAAGGCCTCTTCCTGCCTACACTATTTAACCCATTCCTGAATTCTCTTTCTTTCCCTTCCTAACACTCAATGATTTCACTTCCTCTTCCCTCGAGCAATAAAAAAGTGTTACACTCTTTCATCTTAAAGGAATTTAAACCATGAGGATGGACCATGAGGAGTCAGAGTGTGAGCTTTTTCTCTGCTACCTCTGTCAGAAAAAAGGGGAGGGTGGAAATCAGAGCTGACTTTTTACACATGGAGAGTTTTCCCAGCAACTGTCACCTCTTTCCCCGCTACTTTTTACTTACCTGTTGTTTGTCTCCCACATAAAATTGTTTCATGTTTCCATCTGAATCTCTGCCTCTTTTCTTCTTTACAACGTTCAAGTGTTTGCTTTCTTGGAGGGAGAAGAGGGAGTATCACCTTATTGTTTTCCTCACTTTGCTGTGGTTCGGCAGTGGAGAAATACTGGTTTCCAACACAGTTGGAGTAGCTCTTTGTCTATGCCTGTGATTACATGAAAGCTGAGACAGTAACAGTGATGATATTTTTAAGGATATGTGGCTCTTTTATCCTTCAAAGACATGAGCCTTCTGTACTGTACATTAGACACAGCACTCATGCATCATGCTGTCTGACTGCACTGAGCTATTAATATTAATCTCTTTCCTACAGATTTTGATGCACTACTGAAAGTTACTTCAGCCTTCATTTGACCCCCATACAGTATATTTTACAGGTTAATCCCCACGCATCTAAAAGAGTCTGTTGAAGCTGTTGTTCCCTTAAAATTTAATGCCAAACCTTCGACTTTAACTGACTTGAAAATAGTGACATTACATAGGATAAGATCTTGTTCCTCTTTAACACACTTGTTTCTTATTCTCTTACTGTCTTTATTCTCTCTTAAACCATTGTAGTAGATAAACGTTTCAGTATACTTTAAATTAACTAGTGTTGTCCAAACACTTGTCTAAAGGCAAAAGTGTTTATACCTGTCTCCAAATGCTCCAAAGTAAGGTGGACTTGATTGTATGCATGTAAGGCAATGAAGCAGTTTTGTGGTGAAGGGGAAAAAAAAGTCGATGAGACACAAACAATTTCTTTCTTTTAGGTACACTGATACCTTAAATTGCCATGACTGTCAATGAATCCTTTAATAACAATAAATGCAAATGCCTATTGCAGTAAAACGTTATTTTGATAGTCTGCCTATAGATATTTTTTGCAATATTACAATTGTTTTGTTTTGTCTGTAGATGATTAAAAGATTAATCTACCTCTAGACAATCTCTAGACAAATCAAGACAATACCCTAACTGATATTTTTTGCCCAAACCAAACTTTTACTTTTTGTTTGTTGTGAAACATTGTTGAATCTAATAAGCTGCTAAAAATATTGAGTATTTGAGCATTTAACCAACAAGGTCAAAAGGAAGGTTGGAAAGCCAAGTTAGATGTCAATGCATTTACCCATTCAGGTAGCCTAACAAGGTATGTTTACTGTGTCAGTCAGGTATAATAGATGTTAGTACTGATGAGCATAAGGGTTTGCTGTTTGAGTCATCTATCTACTGTCTATGCATATACCTGTCTTTCTTTCTTTCTTTCTTTTCTTCCAGCTCTGTTTCCATCTTTGCAACTGAGCGGCTTAAATCCCTGACCTAGCTTAGCAGTGTCATTAAGCCTCAAGAAAAACAAAGGTTTATTCAAAGAGGCAACAAACGCCCTTCATGTCCTTTGCATTGTGTGTGTGTGTGTGTCTATACACTTTGTTTCTTTTTCAATGTGTCTGATTTCTGATGTATCTTTACGTGGGCTGTAGGTAGGAAATGCTTCTTGTACACAGTTGATTGGACATGGTGAATGTGTTTAATGATGAGCACAACCTGCATCTGTTTGTAGGCCTGTTTCTGTTCATATGCCTGTGTGTGTTTGTGTCAACCAAATGTTCACAGTTTGCACGTTCCAAGAAATATTTCCTGATCAATGCTCACTGTGCAAGTGATTCTGCCTCATCACGATCTTCACTGTTGGATTGTGAGCCATAATGGGCTTCAACAGGTTGACGGCAGGATCATGGATTTTCACAGTGAAACAGCTTTTTTTTCTCCTGTACTTCTATACTGACACCTTGAACGCATACATAAATGCTCTCAGCATTCTCTTAGTGGAATAACACTTTATTCCTTGAACGGAACATCACTGAGAGAGTGAATTATGATCGTCTCCTATAGCTTTTTAGCATCATCTAAAGAGCCAAATTGTGTTTAGCCAGCTGAGACTGGACAGAGGAAATAGAGTGCAGTAATGAGGCAGGCTCATGGTTAGTTTGTATTTTATTCACCCTGATGTGCAAATAATTACCTCTCCTCTCACCTGCAGAGCCAGGTATCGTGCTGAGACAAGGAGATGAGACTAGCAGCTCCCATTGACATAGGTGGGCTTTTAAACGTCATCATCAACATCAAATGATACACCAACACACATAAAAACGTTTTTTTTAATCATCATCCGCTGCTTCAAATGAGACAAAGTTCCACATCTTTATCTCTTCGGTTGCCAACATAATTTTCTTCTTGATCAGATCTTTCTGTTCTTTCATGAACAGTTTCAAATCCTATGCGAGAAATCAAGTTGAGGCGTCATTGTTATTGGCACTAAACATTTACACCTTTCCCTGCAATTCTATTGTTTTACTTATTAGTATTATGGAGATTAATTAAAGCAACAGACAGAGATGTTTATTAGAAGCAGAAACAGCTTACAAAAGTGACAGAGGAGGTCCCCTGACATACAGCGCACAGACAATAGCTTTTCATCAACACTTATTAGCAGGATATTATCTTTTTCTTTCCCTCTTTCCACCTGGCAATATGAAACTACTCAGTCTAATAAAGGTTAATTTTCCCGTGTTCATTGAGCAAAGTGAATGCAAACCAAAGCATTGCTGTACACAGTCTCACAAGAATGTTAGGAAGATGATTGTGATATTAATATGCTTTTGAATAAGTGGTTGCACTCGTGGTCTTTTGGACAAAAGTGATAAATAGTAATGTGTGACATACTGCAAGGTGTCTTCAAAAGGCAATACAGTATTGGTTTAAACTGGTTTAAATTGAACCTGTTGAAAAACTCAAGTGAGTATAGAAACTATTAAAACACTTTACACTTTCCCTTTATTTTGTATGTTCTCTTAGTTGTTTCTGCAGCCCAAATAAAAGGCAATAGATGTTGACTGAGCAATACAACATGTGTAAGCAGGAGTCAGTTAAAAAAAACGAGTTTTATTAACACAAACGATGAGAAGTTCAACAAAGACAACGTCAGCTGTCTGCACGCACCCATGAGCCATATTACATTAATAAACTGTCACCTGCTGTGAAACAGTTTTACCTTTACTTCAACCTCTTGTAAGTGTTCCTATAGGATCCAATGATGCACACCTGTTTTCGCGATCAGCAGATAAACTGCAACATCAGCACAAACGCAACCGAAAACAAGTGCGCTCTATTATTTGTGTAACTTAACTGAAAAAATCGTACCGAAACAAGAGAGTGAGATTCTTGTTTTAACATTTACATAAACCTGCTAATGCTGGAGAACAGGGTTGTGTGAAAACAAAACAGGAAGCTGCTTTTTTTAAATTCAATGATGCAACACGAAACTACCTTAGATTTAAAGCACCACCTGGCCACCAAATCTAACCTGAGTTAGAGAGTTATGTCTTGTGGGGAGATGAATATTTTTAGGAATGTCAGTGAATAATGTCTACACTGTACAAATATGTTTAAAGTTATTCCGTCTCATCTAATTCCTTCTTTATATGATAAAAGGCAGAAATAAGAACATGGACTACTTTACATCAAAATAGGTCAAAGTGATTTTCTACGGAAGAGATAGAATCATATGGGTCACTGCATTATTTCTGGAAATTCAGAAAGAACAAGTGTTGTAGGATTGTTGAAAATTACCAACCAATTTTATATAGGTGACCTCGTAGTGTGTCTATATTTGGGTTTCATTGGGCTTACTGTATGTGGAGGGAGTGGATTTGTCGCTCTCTCTCCCTCTATTTCACATCTCATTTCACTTTATCTGGACTTTATCGTCCTCTCTTCCTCTCTACATGGCCGATTGTCTGTGTTAGCTGCCCATGTCTGTCAAGGCTAGAGTATTATAAAACAACTGTAAATTAGCATTTTGAAAGTCATTTACTTGTCCCATATTTTGTAATAAAATCACAAGGTCTTGTTTTAGAGAATTTGGTATAATGACTTTTAATTACATCTAACATCAAACAACTTAGTCCTAATTATCCCAAAATGAACTATTAATTATTCTTTTCTAAACAACAACAACAGTGAGAAGCATTGTCATCTTGATTTCCGGAGATTAGGGATTTGAAGGGATCTTAGATTTCCTCTTTGATGTTTGGCTTCGACTTGGACTCAACTAGTCCAGCTCAGTTTATCTTGTCTAAGGCAATTTTGACTCTTGGGGTGGTCACAGTCTCACCCCCTTTAGCTCCCCCCCACCCCGCCACGTCAGCTGCTATCGCCTTCTTTCTATCTGTTCACTACACCAACTACTCCTCCTTCCATCTTGTCTCCTTCCCACTCGGTGCCCTCTGTCTCAGTCACCCTGTAGTGAACAGGTGTATCTGTCTCACTCCTGATGAGTTTATTACTCTGAAGTGTCTCCATAGTCCCCGTGGACCCCCTGCCTCCTAATACGCTTAGCCCTCACAGCTTATGTCAGCCAGAGTGGGTGGTCTGATAACGCTCCACTTGATCAAGCCATCCGCATCAGGGTCCATCTGGACCACAGTCACTTTGGTCAGCTTGTATGTCAGGGAGTAGACACACAGACAGACAGACACCCACAAAGAGTAACCTTCCCCCACCCATTTAAGGTGACGGGAGTGACAGTGCACCGTGGTACCACGGCGACCAGCTTTCCAGACTTGGGGAACATTTCTACACAAACATTTCTTTTTTCGAAGATTAATGCAGAGTGACTCAGCTTGGTTCCTTCAACACATCAAGCTGCTGTGCTCTCAAGAGGAATCAGGAAGAAGGCCATTATGTATGCAGCAGCTAAACGACTGAATTCTCAGTTCTCTCTCAGAAACCATTAACCATTATATCCCAGGTTTAAATGAATAAAGCTTCTATCAACTTAAAGCTGTAAATGTCTTGTCAAAAATCTAAATAATAAAGCTTGGTAGTAGGATGAGAGTAATGGATTATAAAATATATTTTATCTCAGTAGTGCAGCTTCATGATTTTCAATTTAAACCTGCATGAAAGGAGTTGTTGGCTATAGAGCATCAAAAACAAGTTATAAACTCAGCACTGATGTATCTGCCGCTTTGAAATTCATAACCCAACATGAAGTAGCATTGGCATTCATTTGTGTGGAGTTGTGTTTCTGGCCACCTGGTGAATGGAAGTCCAATATTCACTTTTCTTCTAGCTCTGATCTGGTGGAGGAACCAACTGCTGGAGGAAACATCCAGGTCTTAAGCTGCTGTGTTAACAAGTTCTGCCATTTGGCCATACAGAGGATTTATCAGAGCCTTTTCCATGAAAATGACTACCTGCTAGCTGCATCTGAAATTTAAGCAGGTGGGTGGAATGATAGTGAATAGGTTCCAAGTACATCTGAAGATGCTTCTCCTTCATTCACCTTAAGTGAATGTAGCCATGGCCATGAGGAGTCGATGTCATCAGGCATACCCACTGTTCATTGGGTGTTCCGACCCTTAACCACAACACCCTCCCGGTGGTGTGTTGGCAGTGGTGACCAAGTCACTGCCCATCTCCTCCTCCTGGCTTCCAGCTTAACTCCTCTCTCCTGCTCCAAAACCAGCAAGAGGCTCTTTTTGCTGCCTCCCCCAGCCTTCGAGCCACTGTCTATCTCTCCTTCCCTGTCATTCCAATGGCTGTGAGCATTCTCCAGACTGACTGGGCAGGAAATCCTCCACAGCCGACCTCGGCTAGGAATGGCCATGCCTGCCATCCTTTCCCCCTAGTCATGCAGAAGGTCTTGATATTTGGTGCTCTTCTTTTCCAAGGCCTGTTCACACCCTTCTTCCCAATGGGACTGTAAGTTCTATGAGGATGATCTTCTTTCCCTTTTCAGACCACAGTACCATATCTAGCCTCAGGGTTGTCTGGTCTAAAAAACAAAACAATGAGCTGAAGGATGCTGAAATGCTCGAGGTTAGGCGAACTGCAGAGTAATCTTTTGCGGTGAACCCTCAAAAACTACTACAAGTGACTCTTGTTCACATTGCACAAACACATTTGATCCATTGCCAATCCAAAAATATTGATAATAGTAGCTTTAAAGCCATATTATATCTTCCATGGCAAGTAATACATTTAGATCATGACATCAGTGAAGCAATGAAACACAGACAGACAGTTAATAATATGGAATGGGACACACTACCGTGATACAGGGATGAGGATCGCATGTCACAAGGTGCTATTATGATGTATCAAGGTTCATAATGTGGTTTCATTGGAGGGGTTACAGTAACAGGGAAATGTGAGACTGGATCTTATTTTCAGTCCTAAAGCTACCCTCCATTATTTCTTCTTCACAGTACAGTATAGAAATAACAGCAAGCTAACATATGTACTGAGTTATCTACAGAGGCTCTGTGCTCTGATTCTGGACAGCACAAGAGGCAATATTTTGCTTCCCATCAACAGAGAAATGATCCAAGTCTCCACCCACCTTGTCTCCTTCACTCCTCTCTTGCTGTCTCACTTCTGCAGTTTTTTTTCCCCCTCTGTCTTTTACATGCAAACGTCTACCCCTGCCCAACCCCCCTCCACCTTCCCACCAGGAGATATCAAAGGGGTCGAAAGGAAGACAAAGACTCCAACCCATCCCCTTACAACTGTGCAGTGCCTTCAGTAAGATGTGCATCGTGCTGAAGTGAGAGTGCAGCACCTGATACTCTCAGAGCTGCTGCGAGTCTTTGTAGACTCTCAGGGCCTTGACGTATGCATATGGATTGTGTTCTCTATCAGTAGATGTACACAGCAGCAGCAGGAGACACACTTCTGACTCAGTGATGTGCCTACAGGTGTTACTCACAATGATGTTTCACATGCATAATAATCCGGGGTTGTGGTGCTTATATTAGGTGCATTTCCCACAAGCATCAGAGTTATTTATGGTGTGTTATTTGTTGGAGCCAAAGCTGCTTTGCACTCCCATAAGATGCATGGAGTGAGAAGTAATAGCTTATTTACAGTGATATGTTGTATTCAATTTACACTGTTTCCATTATCCATTCCCAGTGTTTTCTAGCTCCCCACAGACCTCATCAATTCTAAAAAATAAAAAATAAAATATAGAAAAAAGAAAAGTACTCTCTATACGTTATACCATAATTTCATATCTGGTTGTCCATGGTAACCCCCAGCCCCCTTTCGGTAGTTGCAGAATATCCACACAACTCATACTAAGCTGAGTCTTTGAAATGTATATTTCTTTTTTGTTGTTGTTCTTTTTACTACCGTAGATAATTCATCTAACACTTTTAAAATACATATGTTTAATTTATGTGTTTAACCTTAAATAGTTCAAGCATTGTAAAAAAGAACACCCATCTGCTAATAGGAATGGGGAGGGAAACACATTAGCACCATCTGCTGGTAAGTTTAGAAGAGCCTTTATGTTCCATTACATGATACCCACGTAGTCTTCATGTGTGGACACTGCAAATGCTTGAGCCAAATGCAAATTATATCATATCAGCTTCAAACAGTTGAAAAATAAAAGATTTATATGAACACTATCTATCTATCTATCTATCTATCTATCTATCTATCTATCTATCTATCTTGTTTACCTCCAGGAAACTGCAATAAATTGTACTGACATGCTGTCATCTTGCGTTGTAGATAAAGTGCTCTAATTAAGAGCAATCTCAAACTGGAGCTAATTAACCAGATAATAAAGAATTCTGAATATCAAGTAAATTATGAATTCACTTCCAGCGTGTTCATGTAATTATCTCCAAATGCATCCTTTTAAAAATCCCCCTTTACCTGTTTGAAAGTGCTTCACGTTGTATATAATAGATCAGCCCATTTGCAGGGGCATTTACAGACTGCTAATAAGCCTTCCTCATGAAAGTCACGAATTCATCTCCAAACCATCAAAGACATCAATGCGACATAACCAGCCTGTCTGCGCACATGCCACGGTGCCCTCACCATGTGATTTGTAGGGATTTGTTTGATTTGTGTCATTCTTAATGCTGTTTCCGTGTCTAACATGGAAGTCTGATTCCAGTCTTCTTCTTCTTGTACAGTTTTTATTTGTCTTTGGTTATAATTCTGTTGTGTACCCACGAGAGTGAGACCAAGAGAAGTAGATTTAAGTTCTGCAAGGTAAATTTTGAATCAGTCTGAGCTAATGTTAAACCACTGTCTCACTCCCTCTAGGATATATTTGGTTTTGTAGCATCCATATTTAATTGCACAATCTTTGTTTGAAGAATTAACTCAGCCAAATACGTACCTATTAATGAATGTAGAAGACTTCATGTTAAATCTAAATAAAATCCACATTGCAAGAAAATGTGGACAGGGTATTGATATAATTCTGATTGTGGGTTTTTTTTTTTTTAGTTTTCTGCATTCATATGCAGACATCCATCCATAGAGATCAGCAGAAATGCCTCCCTCACATAGCTCTTGTTTTTCTAGGATGTAAGAATAAAATAATCATATTAGAGGTCCTTGTACTGTACCTAAATGTTTGATTATGAAAAAACTTTAAAGCCTCTTTAAGTTTTTCTAGGATGTAAGAATTAATTTACCTTGATGTGTTGCAGTTCTAGAAACACATACTGCAGAACGGACTGTTGTGTTGAAATTAAGTCTATTTTTTATGTACGCATGTGAGTGGTATTTGCAGAATCAGAAGGGTGACTGAGGTCTTCTGCCACCAGTTTTTATGTTGTCATCATGGTGCTATATCTGTTGAGCTTTCTGTTTAATTTTTACGTTTTATCTTAATGCTTTAATAAACTTGGTGAAAATGAATGTATTGACAGTATCCTCCATATATCATATTTCATTTACCCAGTTTTGCTTCTGTGTACAGGTGCTCTTACTGCAGAGCAATCAGCCAAAGCAAAAACCTTCATTTGACAGATAGCATGACACAAATTTGAATTCAATGATCCCTGGTCTAATTCTGTTGAGAGTTCATTTATAACACCAGCCAGTAACTGTAAAGTAATTGCTAAAAATCTATTTTAGTGGCTACACTAATGTGTTTTGAGGAAGAATAATGAGATTATCCTCAACACTTTTGCAGCTCTTGCCCTAATCACCTTGTGGTGAAGCTGGCGTGGAGTAACAACATGTTGGTTTTTCCTGAAAACAGCCACAGAGTTTATCTTTCACTTATTCCATTTTGAGCTAGACCCATGACGATGTTGTTGATGGTCTCAGCTATGCTGCTGGTTGTTTTAATACAACTGCTGGATACGATAGCCTGTGCTGTGAGTTTATTCACAAGGTCATTTTAGGATGAGGGAGAAGTGAAGGGCTGCTTTAGTAGACTAGTGGACTGACTGTGGAACAGGGAACCAGTTGATGAGCTCTATCTCTGCTGCTGTCTGCACAAGAAGTCTTTCTTTCAGCCTTTCTGTCTGCATGACTTCAGTGCAAATTTCTTGACTGTATTATAAGATAAATGGAATTATTCCACAATCCAATAATAATTTTATATAAACTAAAGTGGTCTTTGAGAAATCTTAAGCTGTGAGAGAAAGATTTATACTTTCATTGCTATTATACCTTAGAAAACAACAGTTAACTCTATGCTCAATGGTCCTTCCTGCCTTAAAGACTGATAACTACATTCACTTGTACTGAAAACTACCACTAATCACTGTTTTGCAATCCCAGAGCAAAATGTCCTTTGAAAATGCAATCACGAAATAATAAAATAATTCATGGGAAATCAGTTTAGAGTTGTTGTGATTGAATTGACATTTCTTTGATATACTTGATAATGTAACTGGATGAACATTCATAATATAAATGTTTCTTTCTCTCTGTTCTGTCTCATGTATTGTACCCTTTTTTTCCATCCTCAGTGCTATAATACCTGTGGTGAATGCCATGCTTTAAGCATGGGTAAACATAGTCATTTATGGTCTCTCAGTGTGTAATTGTGGTCTTTTGCTACGACACAAGGAAGAAAGAGGCATGAAATCACAGCATGATATTTTTGGGGTCTTATCATGGACAAATGTGGAGACAGTAGGGGACAAGAAGAAAGAGCGAGCGAGAGAGAAAAAGATGTAAACCCTAAAAAACATTGTGTTTTTGAAAGAATTACTCTATATTTTAAACAGAATGATGTTTATTTTTTAGGACATTTTTTTACCTCACATACAGCTCGTCATGTGAATCAGAGGGAATAAATCACATTTTGCCAGATTAGAAACAAAAACAACCATCAAATAAATTTTTGCAACTGTATCAAAAATACAACAGAAAAGGAAAAACTACCAGCTCTTAAGATCTTCCAAGTATTAAACCAGTTAGTCCAGTTCATGGTTTGTATAACAATGAGTCATGGGAGATTCACCTGATGGTTGGAAATTCATACTCGACACAAGCTTAAAATTACCCACATTTTATAACCCAAAATGTATGATTCACTTCAAACTGTTTATTTATTTATGAGCTTGTTAAACTTAAATTGCATTATTGTTTGTATATGTCAACGCTGTGTGCTGTAACACGCTCCATGGTGCTGATCTTGGATGTGAGACCAGCTTGGGGGCTGTCCTGGCTGCTATCTCACTTCCTGATCTTGGATGTGAGACCAGCTTGGGGGCTGTCCTGGCTGCTCTCTCACTTCCTTGCCCACACCAGTGGGAATGTTGCCACCAGTAAAAAGTAGCTGATAACTTACCATGTATAATCACTGGCTTCACCTGTTGCCAAACATAGATATGCTCCCTCTTAGTGTTTCCTGGTTGCAGAGTCTTGAGCCTGCTAGAGAATGTATCTCAGTTATGTTTGTTGTTTTCAGCACATAACCTAATAGTTATTTCAGAATTTCAAAATTATCAGCACTTTGTGACAAATTACCTTTTGCTGTCATGGAAATAAAAGACTAATTATTTTCTCTCAGAAGAAAAAAAAAGTAGACTACAGTCTGTGAAAGTTGGTTTTGTTTTAATCAAAACTAGGATTTTTTTCCCCTCATCCTTAATTAATTTGTTTCAGTTGCCTCAACTTATCCTCATCTTAATCAAAGAGGTGGCAGCTCTGAAAATGCTTTATAAGTCATTTCAGAAGGCTCTGAGAACATGTTTTTTAGGCATGATGACTTAATGGACAAGTTGTACTGCTGATAGAAGAACCAGACACGCACATGGACATGCATGGGGGAGACAGAGTACATATTCGTGCCAGTGGTTTCGCACCATCCGACTGTTATACAGGTGAAGATAACACAAACAAAGGCAAGGAAGAAGGGAAAAATCACAAATGTATGTGAACGAGGGTTTCAAAGTTTTCAGGAAAATCAGCTTTACAAATATTTTGTACGAAGAAGATAACACGTTCAATGTGATTGTGACCAAAAATTAATTTAATCCGTAGCAATAAGAACTGCCACAGAGAATGAATGGAGTTTCTGACAGCTTCTGGTCCCCAACAGACAATATATGCATGCCATTATCACAATTTGAATTTTTATCATTTATAAAGATTATGTAAAGATTAAATATGTTTATATTCATATGTTCAAGAATTAGCACCTAAAATCTTTTTTTTTTTAGCTTTTGACAATTTTCCACTAAAATCTTGTCAGATTTTTGAAAATAATAATAATAATTTATGTTAAATTTAATTTACATTTTCTGTTCGCAAACACCAGTATTTCTTCGGTTTCCAGCAGTGAGATAACACTGTTCCCCAGGTTTTATTTTAAATACCTACAGTACAGCCTCCTTATTGTGAGCACAGCTGGGAACACAACTATATACACTTATTCTTTACAGATCTGTATTTAATTTTTGATGAAGCATTTTGAAGCATCTATTGAAAACACAAAACTTATGTATTCATTAGATTATTTTTGTTCCCAGGTTGTTTAATAAAGCTCGGAGTCATAATGAATATTGATAGGATGAACATAACGAGGTAAGCTGTTAATTGATGTTGTACCAGCTGCGCAGAGAAATATTTAAAACTGCAGGAGCAAAAAGTTACAATGAGGATTTGTGGTTTCTTAAATGGTTCAGCACTGGAGGACCTAAATTTAAGAATGACATTTAACCTTTCATTATCAACAATACATTGACACCAAAAGGTTCTCACATAAGTATTAACACAAACACCATAGCTACTCTATTAACAGCTTTTTTTTTTTTTTTAAAAACACTATTATTCTGAGTCACCATTTTTTCCTAATATAAATCAGGTTTGATCACATGTTGCATTGTGACTGTACTGTATGGCATTAGTGACAAAATGGGGATGTAAACAGTAATTTATAGACAATCTGCTTGCTATATAGCCATCCAACTTGCTTGAAGAGAAGGCGAGCATGAAATTATATAACCACTGTTCACACAGCTCTTATAGCATACAGTGTGTATAATGTGTTGAATGAACATAGGAAGAGACTGTTAAAGCATCTAAATATAACACTATAATAATATAGTATAATAAAGTAAATAAAACAGTGAACATTAAAAAAAATCAGTACAGAAAATGCCTAATAAGGTTATACAGTATTTGTTATAATCTTGTTTAACAGAATTATACAGTATTTGTTATAATCTTGTTTAATAGAATCAATTATCTACAATTCTCCTGTCCTGTTCAAAATGAATATTGACACTGACTTGCACATTTTTAGGTGTCAAAGTAGACTCAAGAGTAAAAAAAACAAAACATTATCATTCTTTTTTTTCATTTTCAACTATCTTCTCTTACAAGAGTTTTGAGAATCCTCTTTGACTTTGCAAAAATTCCTAAAAGTTTTTTTTTTAAGCTCATTTATTTTCAGTGTTGATCTTTCTCTCTGCTTCTGTCTATTCTGATGGTCTGCCAGACAGTTCCTTAGCAACCGAAAACACACATTATCCCTCGACAGCAACATCCCCTCACGCTCCCATCCCAGTCCTCACAAAAACATGAGCATGCAACTCTTCAGCATCTCTGTTTCCCCAGGTCTTCTGCTAAAGAGGCAGAAAATGAGTCTCTTCTTTGAAGTTGGAACGTAATAAAAGCAACACAGTGAACACTGTAAACCGCTGTGGTAATGGAGAACAAAGCCCATTGAGGTGAGCAGGTATGACCCTTGACTTTTCAATCCTCCCTTTGCCTTTGTTAATGCCACCACCTACAGTCACTAACACTTCTCATTAAAGGGCACTTCCCATTAGAGTGAGTCAGTCCTTCAGAGTCTAGCTACAAGGCTTGGGTTATTTCTCATCAGTCCCACGCTGTATTCATTATGTCTTCTCCTTTTTTCCATTCAGATTTTAATTCCTGAAACAAGAAAAAGTAGGGCCGATGTAAATAATCAGTGTTAATGTCTGTCTAATGTATGCAACTCTGGTATTGATTTAGGTAAAGATCTGGGTTAAAAATAAGTATCTAATGTGCCTTTTTGTGTGAAAGTTTCCTGCTGGTTGAATCAGAGAGACCAAAGATTTTGAGCACATATCCAGGAATACTCTGCACAGATGGTCTCAAACGCAATCACAGTAAACCTTCAGGTTCCTGCCAAAGACATTATTACAATCATATAGTGCAAAGTTTTACCAGTTACTGAGACAAGCCAAATTCTTTCAGCAACATACTAAATCTAAACTACATATAAGGTATATCACCTACATACAGTATACACAGATACGTTTATACTGATTATTACATTGTATTTACAATTTTAAGGTGGGAAAAACAGTTTGTTTGCATTTTAAGTATTTTGAACTTGAGCTTCAGTGACCAGAAATCATTGTTTTCAATGTCATTTTTCTTTGGAGCCTTTGCAGTCTACTCAGTGGTTAGACTGAGTGGGTTCAAACTGTGAATTGTTGGTGTATAGTGTGTTCAGCTGGTATTCTGTGATTACATTCCAACAGTGTTAACAATAGATTAACCTTCTATTTCTATTTTAAAGTTTTAAGAGTTGCTTTGCCAAAGCAATACACCCGTTAATTCCAGCTTGTTATAGCCATCATTGTGCACATGACACTGAAACAGGTACCTGTTCTTAAAACGTGCTCAGAGATTTTAATGTTAAGCTTCCAATTTCTTTTACTAGTGACAGGAGCTTTCTTATATTCTTATATTAGGGACTAATTTAACAGTTTTCAGAGTTTTCTTCAACCGTGGCTAAAACTCTTCTAGCTGGAGCTCACTTATGGTTTGACTTGAAAGCAGCCAAACAAACAAAAAGAGTTTCTGCTGTTACATAAATTACTATGTCATCTGCATACATTTCACAAACTCTTTTCAAAGAAAATTACATTGAATTAATTTTAACACACTATTATGATGTAAATAATGTGAACAATCTTACAGTTTGTTGAGAAAAAATAGGTTCTTTATTCTTCTTTCTTCGTCTTCTAAAAGTCAGTCGAGAAGACTCCAAGTCACATCCTTTTTTTTTTTTAAATCATTGTACACAGAGCAATGCTGTAAACATGACTAACAGAGTCTCGCCTCAAAATGACCTAACCACAACACCAACTGTGTTGTAAGTACAGAAATCTAATAGAAACTGAGGGCGGCGTGATTTAACAGCTAAAATAAATGTAGTAACAGTTAGTTAATCAAAGAGGTACAGCTTATTTCTAGTCCTGCTGAGAGAAGACAGAGAGTAGACATTATTATTTCAAACTTTAATTAGTGTATGCAGTAACCGGTCAAAAATAAGCATGAGAAAGGAGGCTTTGTTATGAGAACAATCGATGTGATCTGTTTTAGTTTTAAGACAGAAAATCTAGCACTTCTTTGTCGTCAACAATTTCCTTCTGTGATTACAAAGGCTCATCTCAGTTATGTTGATTTGAACTAAAGTAGACAGAATTTCTCTAATACAGCACAGCGAAGCCAGCAACTTCTTTTGAGCTAGATGATGGTACAAAGTGCACCATTGTCGTCCAGTGTGACCGAGTGTTCGGATGACAGCGTTGTCAGCAGTCCGGCAGGAGAGAAGCTAGGATTTTGTAACTGAACTATGATCAGGATCCACACTTTTTATTTCTCTGTCTGTGTGGGTCTAAAACTTGAGACTAATGTAGGCTGATATAGGAGTTTAGTGCGGGGTGGCTGTTCTGCAGTTGTGCTGAACTGACACTTACTGGGCAGGGGGAGTTGGGAATGAGAACACGTTATATATTCAGCTAATTTTCACAATGCATTCTCAGACCGAGGCATTTATACTTAGGCATTTCATGTTTGCTGATTGTTGACTATGGGTACATAAAGGCAGCTCTGTAAACCTTTTTTGTTTAAAAAAAAAAAAAAAATCTTTATGGTGTGTAAATCTTTATTATCTACCACAGTTTCAGAGATAATAGGTCCACAACAGAAGACAATAGAACACAGACACACACACTCTTCAGTCCCAGTCCATACTTAACAGGTTCAATACAAGTGCAAACTCAATACACCAATCTAAACTGAATGGGTATATATGACAGGGACAAAAACAAGAGAGCAGGGTAAATGGGGACCTCAGCTGATTTATAGCTTCTCTTCCTACAATGAGAGGCCAGGTGTTTGGATGGCAGTAATCCGTGTCTCTGTGTCTCTCTCTATCAGCCAAAAGCAGAAGAGCTCTGCTGTAAAGATGGCCTCTTAGCCCACCTAGGCCACTATTGGATTACCCTAGCTTTTAAAAGAATTACTGGCGTTATCAAGTTTTGTGCCCATGTTGGTTAGTGATTCATTTTCTTGTACTTCCGACAACTTTGGTTTAATCTATCGTCTTACCAGAAAATGAAATTGACTCGTTTCATGGAATCCAGTGTTTTCAGAGAGTAGGTCGACACATAAAACACTCCCCAGAGATTTTCAAACAATAGAATAAAGTCAATAAAGGACTTATTGAGAATTGCTATATTAGTTCTCCATCACTGTGACAATATTGCCAGTCCAGTGTTCATGTTGGGCAAGCCTGTCTGAACATTGTTTCCAGAAATGAAACTCATGCAAGGAAGCAAGAAAGCATTGCTTTTGTTCTTTTATAGACGACCAAATGTCCAGATTCTTTTTGCTGCAATTTACAGTAAACAATTCAGAATTTTTCTCCAGTAATAGAAAGTAAAGAGCAAGATGGTGAGGAAAAGCAGCCACTCTGCTGTTTCTACTGTTTTTCAAGCAGAATCCAAAGAACAAAAATATAATTATTTTTACTGGGGATTTTATTGATTTTAAGCCAATTAAATCCAAAGGATTGTAAAAAAAAAATGACATGACATTTCCCAATTGAGTAGTACATCAGTAGAAACTGATCTCATCGTAGCCACTGTTGTGGTCAACCCTCTCCACAGATGAACTACTTGTTTATCACTGGGAATGACAGAGCAACACCCTGTAAAACGTATGGTAACAATGGACCACAGTGGGTGTTGAGAGGTGCAGAGGTGTAGTGATTTTAGTAGAATTGCATTAGGAGAGTGCTACACAGTCTCTTAGAGTGCATCCCTATGAGCCTGTTTTTCAATCACATTTCAAACTTGTTTGGCTGAAGTGGTATTTTGATGGGGGAAAAAAAGTGAAATGGAAAGAGAAATGCATGAATCATAAGTGTAAAATCTTTTGAGAATGTTATCTTAACATATTAATGAATGTAACATAATGATGTATTTCCATCATGTGGCCCACATCATTTTTGCTTCATTTGAGGTTTGAGGGGCTTTTTTTTGTTAATGTCATCTCACAATGTTGGTTAATTTGTGCCAAATCTGGATGGAAACCTCACTAGACTAGACTATTTATGCCTTACATGGCAATGGTCTACAGAGCACATTGCACCATCATCCCTGTATGTGTCCTTGAGCCGGGCATGGACGCAAAGTGGTCCATTCCCTTAATAGTTAAAGGTCATGGCTTGATCTACTTTTCCATACAGTTTATAGTTCCTGAAAATGATTGTGATTCAGCTTTACAGTCTATGGCGAGATGTCCAAGCATCTGGCATCTGTATGAAACAGAATAAAGGAGTTTGAACAGTCGCCCTCTTACTAAACAAGCTACAAGCAAACAAAAAGCAGAGATTTCATCAGTTACACTTTTTGTTTTTATTGTTACTGCGAGGCACTCGTTCAGAGTTCTTGGAAATTTACCAGCATTGATTCATATCAGCTGCGGATTGTGGGGGAAAACTTAATCCTCAAGTGTTATAATTATCTTTAATTAATCATCAAAAAACAAAATCCGAAATAATTTTAATTTGGTCTTGGTCCAACATTACATCTCACCATCCAACACTAAAGAAAAGGGATTTGATTTGAAGAATTGTAATATCCGACCTGCAGTGCAGTCACACATGTAGTGTGGTGTGTGTGTTTGTGAATCCATCTCTTCTACATTTACTAGACGTTTTATTTGAAAGAAAGGATACTGAAAAGTATAGCATAAAAAAAAATCATCCCCAGAGCATATCTAATATCTGTCATAACACCAAGCTTGAAGTATAAGGCTCCAAAACAGTTTATCTTGGGCTTTCATAGGCAGGGTACATTTTAGGATTATAAAACTGCATTACTGTGTATAACACATAGGTCATTTTCATAACATCTCTCTTGTTCATCACCACTAATTAAAACAATGATTAATGTTAAATGAATACTGTAAAGTGTGGAACTGATCAAGTTAAAATGACATACCACACACAATTTTACACAATTTTTATTTAAACAGTAATGTGCTTTAACAAAAACATATTTCTGATTTAAAACCAACATTACTCATAGAGGTTTTTTAGACAAAAGGAATGCAGTCAACAAAATATCCACCGTACATCCAAATAATGCAAACCAATAACGCAAACTGCAATGTGAAAAGGTTTTAAGACAATATGATTCAGGGCCGCTATGAAGGAAAACTACTTTTATGCAACATTTAATGAATACAAATGGGCCGTTTTTCAGGGTCCAATGACAGCTGAGAAAATTGTGTGCTTTTCTAAAGCTACCTTAGACACAGAGGGCCTGACTTTGCAAGGGCAAAGTCGGTAATCCTGTCACATGCTGATTGGTTCGAATGCATTTGAATGACAGTGCTCACCTCATCACGTATAAGTTCATGTTTGTGTGCACTCCACTCGAATCTGAGTTGCATTTTAAAGAAAGCCCCGATGCTGTTCACATTAGCATCCCCCATGGAGGCATCCTGGTCATTTGCATGCAGAGCTCACACTTACCTCCCCATGCTCAAACTAACTGACAAATATAAACAGGAAGTTATTTTCCATTGGCACAACACTGTTCATAGATCTACTTCAAAACTCTTCAGTGACTCTGTCTTTAGGTAGCCCACGGCACCGAGCACAAGGCCATTAGCAGGAGCAGTTTAATACTTTGTGCCCTGCGTTAAATTATACAGTTCACATAGTGCACTTCTCTTACACTATTTATGTAATTTCAGCAGCATGACTTTCACAAACTCACATTCATGAACGCTTCTTACTGTGTTTAATGGCTGCTGTGAGACTAACTACTGATGGAATAAAATGGACATGAAGAGGTTTGGCGGATTATTTGCCTTTCTGTGTTTTGTGTCCGTACGGTGTGTTGAGATGCATAATAAAACAAATAGTTGGTACTTCTGATAATTAAGTCACAGAGATGTGTAGAAGTAAAATTATGGCTGGGCAGCAGGGGTGGATCTAAAGTCAGTTAGAAAGTCAGATCTGGGTCTTTGGCCTGAAATCTTTGAACTGAATCTCTTCACATCTCCCACTTTGAAGTTGCAACATGGATAAGTGCAACAGGAATACATTATGGTTATTACTACTATTATAATGACTTCAAACACACTGTTAACTGTCAAAAAAACAGTTCTCACAGAGATGAGAGGAAACAACCACACGCATCATTGCTTAAATTGGTATATTCGGTACCGTGGGTACATTGGCTATTTGTGGCATGAAAACACAGACTTGCTAAACAATGATGGTATGAGGGTTATTTATCATAGACGTTAGTAATTTCCTCAGCAGTCATAAATTGAATGTTTACCTGAAAGTAGGATTATCCTGTATGACTGTTTAATTCTTAATTAGTTTTCATTAATCAGCTCATTTAGCCTGCAGCGCACAACATGGTGGCTTTATGTGGTCAACGTGTTGTTGTTACTGCTAGCCTTTAACTGTTAGTATACAGACCCTATTATGATCCCTAGAAAATTATCAGTGCTTGTACAATTACTTTAGATGTAATCAGGTACATAAAATGGAACCTGTTCATTACTGATTTGATCTTGTTGTATTTAATATCTTGGAGCTTATCGTTGAACACTGTGATAGGTTAATTGATGACTGTGTTTAGCTCAGGTTAATATAGCTGTGTGTTTAGGAGACAGTGGGCCAGACTGGGCACTGGGTAATGATAAATAGGTTCAATCCATCAATGATAAATAGGTTCAATTCAAAAGGTTGAAACTGCACTGTTCCTTGTCCTGTTAATTCATATATTAATTTGCTGTTATTGTTTTACTCTTAGACCACACAAATGTGTTGCATGTTTTACTTTTTCGCTCAGTAATGAGGTCAGCTGACTTTTTCTCTTTGACTTCTGACTAAAACCTCTGACTAAAATCACTCTATCCTTACCTGGTGACTCGATTTCTCTGCTTACATGGCAATGACAACAGATAGTGCTATTGATCTCAACAAACTGGTTGCTGGTTGGTGAATTGTCATCATTAATTATATATGTCATCATATTAATTTTCGTTTTCATTCACATACATTTTATCACTTTTATTTCACTTCTATTCTTCAGTCATTTTTAATTACTTGAGGCCACTTTCCTTCAGTGATAAATGTCAATTTTCGGTTGTGAATGATGAATACAAGATGGGGAAAATTATGAAACATGGCCCTGTTTTCACCACATCACAATTGTTTTAATTAAGATGGTGTTAAATTCATCAAATCACTTAATCATTTATCACCCATTTCTCATTTCACACCCAATTTTACCTGTCTATTTTCCATCATTTTTAATTAGTTAAGTTTTGCTTCTTTCACACCACATAGAGTGAACGTCCATGATTTAAATTGGCAATTTGTTATATGTGTTTCTGTTAGCAAATAACTCTCTGCTAATAATGCTATGTTCAAAAATGTTAAACTATTCCTTTAAAATGATGAAAAGATGCTTAAAATGTCATACCAGAGAATTGCATCTCCATATGATGAGGATTAATTTGACAAAATAAATTGCAACGTGAAAAGTGTAAGTGTAATCATCCTCCTTAAAGTCATTGGTTTAGAATGCTTAGGTAAAAACACAATTACACATAATTGGTTGACATGTTCATGTGTACAATGTATAGATGCAGGTATGTGGTGGTTGCTTCTCAGACAGTGTAGTATAAAAATAAATACCTTTCTCACTCACCATGTGAACTTAAGTTATCATCAGCAGTTTTATAGACACTCCTTGCAAATTAGATTGCAATCACATCCAGCACAAGATAAAGGCATTATTTTCTGCACCAAAGGGCTTCCAACGTAAACAAGAGTAAGCAACTGAGTGGCTTTATCATCCTCACAGCTTTACATAAATACAGTGCAGTACATGGAAATGATCATAATAATCAACACTCATTGTGACAAGATGGTAATTACACATTGTATTCTGCACCATTTGGTCTGTGGATAAATGTACTGTATCTCTTGTGGCCACTGGTAATGACTTTATTACTGCATTTTGTGTAGTTTATTTTATAGTTTAGTAGAAGATCTTTCTTAAAGTTTTTCTTTCTCTGTAAGCTTGTGAGCAGTAAATTAATAAAATAACATGATTATTAGCAATATGTGGTTGAAGAATAATTAATTCAATTCAGACTAAAAAACCTGATGCCCATTTATGCCTGTTTTGACATGACATTTAAACATTAATTACAGACATTAATACAAACTTAATAAAAATGCACAGATAAAGAAATTGTAACATTTGAAAGTAATATGCAATAAATATCGAACTCACTAGCACTTCCTGCAAAGAGACGGATTTCTCACAGTGTTCAGGTGGGATTTGATCCATTTTTCCACACAGACTTTAAATCTTGAAGATTCAGAGAGGGCACTGGTGAATCTTGATCTGTAGTTCTTTCTACAAATGCTGTATTGGGTTTAAGTCTGGTGATTGACTGACCAGTGCAACACCTTCATTCTCGTCCTTTGGAACAAACTGATAACTCATTGTCCTGCTGGAAGGTCCACCCGCATCTCAGCTTCATCATCCTAGTGGATGGCCACAGATTCTATCAAGAATGTCCTGTTACATGGCTCCATTTATCTTCCCTTCGATAATTTGGGTTCAGCCAGTACCACGAGAAGAGAAACAGCTCCATGCCATGACGCTTTGACCTCTGAACTTCACTGTAGGTGTATGGTATTTTAAGGCTTGTATGCAGAGCTGTTTCTCCTCCAAACATGGCACATTGTATTATTGCAAAAGTTAGATTTTGTCTTGTCTGACCACATGTCATTCTCCTAGTAATATTCAGGATTCTTCAAATGTTTTGGAGCAAGCTTCAAGGAAGCATTTCTTTTCTTCAGTGATGAAGTCTTCTAAAAGTGCAGAAGTGCCTATATTTTTCTCTGTTTCTCGACTGAACCTGGTGTTTCCAGGTCTTTCTGGAGTTCTTTTCAAGTAGTCCTCGTGTTACTTTCTAAACTTTCTGACTCTGTATTGGAAAATCCTATGTGGTGTGAGTAGTCAGTTGATGATGAAGTAATAGTCCTTCCACTTCTGTATAATGGCCCCAACAGTGTCTATTGGAGCATTGAAGAGTCCGGCAGTAACCAGTTCAATTAATATGTAGGTCAACAATGTTGTTGTAAAGAGCTTGGGAAAGCTCTTTTACTCTACCCATCATCAGATGTTCATTGCATGACAGCTTGATTCTTTACTTGCATTCAGGTGGGTAACCCTTTGTCAAAGGGTGTAAAGTACTAACCTACCAACATGCTGTAACCCAACTCATTGTCATTAGCACAAGCAAGAGAACTTATCTTTTTCTCACTGTATTCATTTCATATATTGTTCTTATGTCATTGCACTTTGTTGCACACATTGTATTAATTTATTTTTTTAAGTATTGGGATGACGAGATGAATTTATCTATCTGTATAGTTTACTTGAGTTAATACAAATGTCTGGTCTAAATTGCTTGTTAGTAACTGCATTGAAAATGTTAAATACTTTCCCCACTGTACATTTTGTAGCTTTTTTACTCAAAATGTTTGACAGTGCAACTACTTTTACTTTCCCAAAAGTTCACTTTTTTGCAGGGTTTTTGTAAAGACCTGGTATTGTTAATTGGAAAACGAGGTTGAGGTGGAAGATACTACAAAATAGCAGCAGCACTCAGGTCTGCTGAGGTATAAAGCTTAACGCTGGCATAATTTTGTTTCTGGCTTAATGCCAGAGTTGGCTCACAGCGGCTGAGAAGAACTGGTAACACCTGAATTCAACACCTCCTGCTTGTGTTGTTCCTCGCTGAAACGTGGTTGTTGCTTGAGAAGCAAATAAAGAAAAAAAAAGAAGAAAGAAGACAAAAAGGTTGCAAATTGTTGGCTTTATTACTTTGAAGATTTGCAACAGGTCATTTGTTTTGGTGGCACAAAAAGGTACTGTTGACGATAAATGAGCCAATGTTGTCTTTGGAATGTGTCTAATGCTCTCAGATGTTGTGAAATTGAATAGTGATGTGATGTAATTCATGTACCTGTTTTGACTTTCAAAAAAAACAAAAAAACAAATCCAGACAACGCTACCAGGACTCCAATACAAACCACCCTCTCCTCAAATTAATCCACTGAGCTTGTGCATGACTAGAATCACAAAATTGTACAAGGTGCCTTTATTAAACAGCTTGTTACTCAGTCAAAACAATTAGGACTGTGCGTTATAGAAGCGGTATCCTGGCAACTGGGTATGGCAATGCAGAAATAGAAGGAGACAGAGAGCAAGAGAGAGAGACAGACAGACAGAGATATGCCTGTTCATGCTGCCATAAGTGATTTGTTGAATTTGACTTCATGACTGTTGATCTACTTATTTATTTTGTATCGATGTTGTCTGCATTGAGCTAAGCACATTGTAAATTTGTGGTGCGACTGACACTAGCAGTTTGTCCAAGTTGCAAGCAGAGACACAACTGTGAGTCCAGCCCACAGGCTCTTAATAGAGCCAAGCAGCGCTACAGGGACTTGCTACAGAAGATAATTTTGACAGTGGCTGGAGGGCTTTTCACTACTGTTATTTAGTATTCCCACCACATACACGCAAAAGTGCACATGCACATGCGGTCCCACTTTCTTTCTATTTCTCTGTCACACACGCGCACACATGCCCACACACATGCAAAAACACAAATACTCACAGTAACACACCACCTATCATCTCTCTGTGCTTTCCAGGAGATGAGATTGGTCTCTTTTTTTTTTTTTTTTTTTTTTTTTTTTTTTTGATGTGGAGTGTGCCCCTGACAATGAAGTGCAATTAGGCTGCACACTTTATGATACCATTTGCATTTTGCTGTGCAGCTTGAGGTTTGAAAAAAAAAAAAAAACACATGCTTGCAGATTACAATAAAACAAAGACGCAGGCAAACACTCGTAAATTTTTATTTAGCTCATGCGTTGATATAATTTAATAACTCAAAATGAGAAACTCACATCTATCAAGACACATGGGATGACACTATACCAATAGCTTGGCTTTTAAAATCTAAATAACAATCCTTAAACATACACAACACTTAATCCTTCAGGCTAAAAAAAAATGCTGTTTGTTCAGCATGAACATGCAATTTATTGATGATGTATAAATGGATGGCATGAAGAAATGCATGCAAAACAACATTATCTGGCCATTATTTAGATTATTCTTGTGTTCTGACCTTTACCAAAGGGTTAAAATAGATTAAATTTATATTAGGAGGTTAATGGACAATGTCTTTGTTGCTAAACTAAATGAAAACACATTAAAAAGCGACACCCACAGATGTAATGGCGCACAAGCACTCAACATGCGCACACACTCACACAAATAGACGTGCACGCACATGCCACTTTTAGATACACATCATTAGCCACAGCAGGTTTTAAAGTGGCAGTTTAGGATGACTTGTCACTCACTCTACTGCCTCCACCTTGCTACACTCAAGGCTGCCAGGCCAGTAACGACAGAAGCAGCAGCGCCCAGCACACTATGCTAACAGCTAAGCAGAACATAAGGTGACATTGACACAGTCATTGCACAAGCTCTGGTTCTACCCATGACGTCAGTGTCCTTCGACAGGGAGCACACAGGATGTGGGCTATAGCTGAATCATGTGATCGGCCATCCCTATCTCTATTTGTCAGAGTCTCGGGTGTAGCGCGCCTACCTGTATACTGAGTAGAAGGGTTGACGCATGAGAGCTACGTATGACAAGTGCTGTCCAGAGAGAGAATGAGAGACACAGACAGACAGAAGGAAAAGGGAGGGAGGCAAAGAGAGCTGTTGTCTGGTTGCAGCACCTGGACTAGAGCACTGAGGCTTTATGCCATCAGTCATGAAGCATCCATAAAGCATGCAGAGATAAGGTTAAACAGCATTTAAAGCACATGGTTATAAATGGGTGACCATGACCTTAAAGTCTCAGGGGAAAAAACAAAAAGAGGGAAGCAGGAGGAAAGGAATGAGAAGTAGAAAGCAGGAGTAATGAATATAAAAAGATAGAAAGGACAAGAAAAGGACGGAAATGAGAGAATATAAAAGCGTGATATAAAAGGATGTTAAAGACATACTGCCCTGAGTGAGGCGTAGTGATAAAGCGAGAGTGTCAAATCGAAGATACCGTATAAAAGAGGTTAATAGAGAGCATGAGCAAGAATAGGAACAGGTAAATGAAAAGACAATTGCCTGTGCATCTTTGCTTTTTTGTTGGTTCGCTATTGTTATATTTCCTCTACACAGGATTCTTTTAGAACACTGTCAGATAAATATGACAAGAATGTGACCGTTTGACCCTTCGATTTATCGAACAAAAAAAAAAAATCACTAAATTAATCAAAACTAAAATAATGAACATCATAAAGCTCAGATAAATAATAAAATTCTCCTCTAAGAAACATCTTCTGCTCTCCTCTCTGTCAACATTATAAGCAAGAGCAATTATTTTTAATGTATGCATGCGGTGAAACCGTATCTGTTTTCTACTTTCAACTCCTTTCATTTTAATTCACTTAAAACAGCTGAATAGCACAGCATTTCCCCATACTGTACTTCTGCTTTCTATTTCACCTGTATCTGTTGTCATGGAGTCAAATACAATGTCAAATCTAATTGAGTTGCAAAGTTGTTTTCACAAGCAGTTACAATTGGGGGCGAAGGCTGAGCCGCTACCATGCTTGTCAATAAAATCCTATTAAAATGAACACATCATAATTACTGCCTCTATTATCCTTCAAGATCTAGGACAGAGGCGCCCACTTGTAAATTGGCTAACTAACTACCCCATATGTGCATGGCAAATAGAAATGATTGTCCTTGTGTGTAGCAGTGACATGTTAACAGAGTCGCATCAGAGTTTGTGTCTAAAATAATCAATTTCAAGGTGCTACCAACCAACATATTCCTATTTGCAGTTATTGATTCAGTACACAGAATGATGCAGACATTATTAACAAACTGCTGGTAGAAACAACCCAGCTATGTTTATAGATTTATGCCAACTAAGACTGGTTTAACAATTAAAATCAAAACAGCCTCTCAGCATTCATTTCTTTAGTTGTGGAAAAGGAAAAGACTACCACCTGTTGTTTGCATTGAGTGTTAAGTATGTTTATCATTGCACTAACAGCTTAGCAATCAGCGAACACTTCTAGGTGTTTGTGTTGTTCATAACAACTTATGCAAAATATCTATATGGGAATGGTTCCTTGATGAGACACACATTTGATAAGGAAAACAATGGACTCCTGCAGATATGGCACTTTGTGCAATCTTACCACATCTATAAGCTGCTCGAGCAGATCTGATTTATTCACCATCTTTACTTTGCGAGTGGTTTTGGCTTAGTTGCACCACTCCTGTTGCCACACACAGACACACACACACACACACACACACGCAGACACACAAAAAGACGAGATTAAGAGATTAATGCTTTTAGAACAAAATCGAGCTGCCGGTCTGTTTTGAGCTTTGACACTATGCTGTTTTTAAATCTGCAGAAATGAAGAGCTTACAGAGGTAAGGATGTAGTAATGTTCTCATCTCCTAACGGAATTAACAGTCCTCATGATGATGGGGGGAAATTAATCTTTGATTAATAGTACAGGGCCATGCACAGATGTAGATAACATCCTTCTAATCTCCCTTTCTAATGTGTTGCTACCTCCACTTTTTCCTCTTTTTGTGTACAGAGTAGCACAAAAAGGCGAGACGGATTGTCCGATGTTTGAAGATAGATTGTTTTGTAAGCCAGCTGTGAAAGCGGGATGAAGTCCTGCATACTCAGGTCAAACCCCAAAGCTTGCCAAAAAAAAAAAAAAAAAAAGTCCAATCCCTATTCTCCCCCTTGCTTCTAAAAAAAGATAAGGTTTCTTGATATTGAGTGCTTTTTTCTTTCTATGCTTTAAATAAAATCTTCCTTTAAAATTTTATCTTCAGGCGTTGACCTTTCACCCTGAGACTTTTCTTGTTACATGTCAGTCATTCATTATCCATTGCAGTGATCTCTCCCGTGTCTTCAGAGTGTTTTCGGACATTTAACGTGACATAAATGTGAAACGGTTGTGTATTCCTTGCACTTATGCAAGCTTTGGATAATCTTTTGATACAATCACTAAAAAAGGACACTGACATTTCAGAAAACATCCAAGCAAGCATTTGAATACACACAAGTACTGGTCAGAATCTCTCATCGTGCTAAGGAATTACTATAATTGTGTCACACTGGTGCCAGCCAAAGGAGGCTCCAGTTGTCTGCTTCAAACTTCAGTTTTGTCCAGTTATGAAGCTCTACTTTCCTGTAACACCCCAAGAACTGAAAATATTTTCTTACTCCTTGCTGCTAGTGTAAATAGGATCTTAATAGTCACACTGATCAATAGCTTAATAACTATTAAAGGCTGCATGGTAGATCTGCTTCCTGCTTCCACCTTGCTTTCTCTCTCTCTGTTTTTATCTTTTCTCTTTTGCCCTCAGGACATTATTTACCACGCATATACAGTGTGGACTGTATCATACTGTGTGCAGCTTAAGGCTTTCCTGAGTAGGATAATGAACAAATTAATTAGAGAATACAAGCCTCATGGTTAAAAATAAACATCACAGTCATTAATAAAACCTGAAAACCTACATTTTACAGCTGCTTATGTGTTTGTTTTTCTGCTTAAGGACCA
Organism: Larimichthys crocea; assembly: GCF_000972845.2. Classification (NCBI taxonomy): domain Eukaryota; kingdom Metazoa; phylum Chordata; class Actinopteri; family Sciaenidae; genus Larimichthys; species Larimichthys crocea. Next base: position 26,370,565 of record NC_040018.1, on the reverse strand, counting down.
TTTGGTCGCAGGTACATACTGTAATTTAATTTTGATCATTTGAACATTGGCTCAAACTGAATGTGTGCTTGGGTGCACTGTTTATAATTTCCATTTGAAGAAAAGGCAGCATGACTGTGTGTATGCGTGAGTAAGTGTGTACATACCGTAGCTCAGTAAATGGGTGGCCGAGTGATGGAAGCTCATCAACTGAGCGATAATCTAATTACTACTCCAGACTAAGATAGATGGACCCACGTAGCTAAAACACACATCTTTGTGAGATTTAATTTGCGCTGTAAAAGCTACACAAATAATTTAGGGCCTTGCGAGAGATATGAATTTTGATGCATGTATATTAGTTTGCGCAGCTCTCAAATGGGGTCTGTTACATAACTCACAGCATGCCAGCTTGTCGAGACAAACTGAGAGACAAATTGAGCGACGTTATGGCAGGATCTGATCAAAAGGAAAAGAGAGCGACATTTTGAGAGTTATTGATGAGTGGTGACAGATGTGATGGTTGCCAGTGACGAATACCATTCCCCCACTTCTGCTTTTTTTTGTTCATCTTAAGTTAATTTGCTAGTCAGTGTCTTTCTGATTTTAAAGGATGAAACATTAGAGAGAGGTTTCAAAGCACCGAGGAAGATGTAGGTAATATCATATAGTAGCATGAATGCATATGAGCCAATCACTGGTTTTAGAGATGCATAGAAATGATGATGGTTTTGTTCAAGAGCCGACAGTATTTTCATGACATCTAACCTCTGGAAAGAGATAGCTGTGTGTCTTCTTTCCAAGATATGCATTGAAAAATTGCAATCTGTCACTGAAGCCCTCAATGGACTAATAATTGGATTTCTTAGAAATAAACTGTAACCCTGTGAGGTCATTTTAAGAAATTTTTGTAATTAAAAATTACATCGTTGTTTATCAAGGGAGATTTGTGTCATGGTTGCTGGGAAATTGTTCCAAAGTACTGGATCACTGAAAAGAAATGACTTAGACTGGATTTGACTGGACTTTTTAAGGTCCTCTAGTATGATTAATTACATAAGATGTGGCCTAAATAAGATTGTTGATATAATATTTGATACCATATTTTTCTGAACTTAAAAAAAAAAAAAAGTTTTTATAAATTATCTAAAAATATTGGAAGCCTTGAACAAAGAAAGATCTTTTTGAGTTGTATGTGAACACCACCTTGCATCAACTGATAATTAATCTTTGGAAAGTTGTAACTATATGTTATATCTACATAACATGTATTGTATTGTGGCATTAGCATGCAGATGTTACTGCGTAACGTTTTGATGAATTATTAAGAAAAAATAGCTTTAAATTGCATTTGTAGAAATTCAAGCATCTGCAAACCAATTTCACCTTTTGAGCTCTTCCCTGGTTTTCCATATAACTATTATATATAGCAATTTATTATTCATTACATAAATTTCCACAGATATGAAAAGTTATATTAACTGATTAACAGGAAATTATTACTAGGCTAAATCATGTATCTGCACATTTCAATGTCACAACATATATCATGTGGTCCAGTGCACTAATAATGAAGTGTTTCTCCTTCTAATTTAAATCAAGATAAAACTAAATAAGAAATGACCTCTGATGTTTATATACTGCTGAAAAAGCCAGTGCGGGTAGTGACTCTAAAACACTTGAAAAGTTGTGTCTGTAAACAAAGCTGTGGAGTAGTTGCTTTTCAATACCAAAGCACATCACTTTTATAGATGATTTCTGAAGGTGAAAAGAGCAAAAGTGGTCTTCTTTTAAAAACTCTTTGCTCAGCTGTGGAGGATGGCGTTAAAAGCTTTGGATGGCTGACAAGACATTTGAGCAACAGAAGCTAAGTTTATATCTGTCCTACTTTGACTAGAAATCACAAAGCAGTGATATATTTATACTAGTTTGTCTTGCAGTATGCTGACTTACCTCACATGACTTGTTAGACTCTTATGCAGCCAGAGCATAAGAGATATGTGAGTCTGATTTAACAACAAATGATGTGCAAAACAAATATCTTTTGCAGATTTTAAGTTTACATTTGGGGACATTTCTGTGTGATTCTCTGAAGCAGAGCAACAAAGAAATGATCAACAAAAGACAAGGTTCAAATTGCTACAAGAAACATAACAGGTGAGACATGCTGAGGTCAGGTGAGTGTTAGATTTCCCAGAGAACTCAAGGCCAAAACAAATTCATCTTCCAGCTGATTTTCAGTGCTGTCACTCGCTGTCTCTCAGTCTGCAAAAGCAATTGTTATTTCTCCTCCAGCTGCTTTTTTTTCATCCATTTTTCTACCTCTTACACCTTAGTCTATTTCTCAATTGTCCATCTCCCTATCATTTTAATCACTTCATTGGAATCAACTGTATTTTCCAAGTGTCTTGTTGACAGGTTCAGAGAATATGATTCTGCTGTTGAGACAACTGCTGTCCTTACATCCACCGCTCATCTCCCTCTCTTGCTTCTCCGGCTGCTCCATCTCCTCTATTTCTGTGTTGACAGAAGCCCATTTTAGATGGAGTGTCCTTTGGCGTCATGCACCTTTCTCATCAGTGAGAACGAGTTTTTTCACATACCCTACAAGGCCCTCTCATCCTCAGATTTATTGTCAGTGTGGAGGCTGAAGTTGACTGCCTCCTCTCTGTGATGTATTTTCACTGATGCCCTGACACAGTGGAGTGGAGAGATGAGCTTTTAGCATCAATAAAACACAGTTTTTGTTGGCATGGACATAGAGGTAAATGAGTGGGTGAAAGAAGAAACTGTGTTGAGACTTGATGAGAGGTCAAATTAGCCATTTTATGAAAATCTGGACAGGCTGAATGCATTGCTTCTATCTTTTGTCAATCTCCTGTAGAACCTCTCCTCTCTCCCCCACACCTCCACCTCCATCTTCTCCCTGTTGCACTTTCTCAACTTGCTTATCTTCCTCCTGCGACACTTTACCCCGCCCTCCCCTTCGTGTCTCATCATATCCTCTACCTCTTCCTCCCGTATTCCTTTTATCCATTTGATGACTGTGTCCTTCACCTTGCCTCATCTAGGGAGCAGATCAATAAAAGGTTGAGTGAGGCCAAGCTCCACCCTTTCAATGATCTCCTCTTTTCCTTGGATTTGGTTGCATGTGCAAATCGGGATTCATCGGGATTCAGCACATTGTTGAATTTGTCTGGCTGTCTTCTGGGGGGCTAATTTAGGCTCACAAGAGTTATTTTTCTAGTAAATGAGTATTTTAATTCACTTTGTTAATATACTGACAAAAGCGGTAACATTCTCTGATATTATCAGTGTGTTTTGTTTCTTTCATTATTTTCCATCTACTTGTTAACTATTTTCATATTTTGCTTCATTAAAAATGTTTAATTGAAACTGAATTGGACTGAAACAGCCTCATAGCTCTACCATGAAAGGGTATCTGAAAGACCCTCCAGTGGCTCACATTTATTAAGTTGTTCTAAAGTTCGTTTAAATAATTATCTGTCTCAAAAATATGTTTTGCAAATTCTTGATAATTGGCCCACAATGTGAAAATGAGGTCAGATATGTTTTTTCTAAAATATCTAACAACAAGATGCTAAACTCTAGTTCAGTGGTTCTTAACCTGGGTTCGATCAAACCCTAGGGGTTCGGTGAGTCGGTCTCAGGGGTTCGGTGGAGCCTCCGCCCTGGAATTTTTTATACCATTTGTTACAACATATCTTTATGAGCAATCGTTTTTCGAGGATGCTGGACATAAAAACTAAGAAAAGGAACAGACTTTGCTGTGAAAATGACATGAGACTGGCACTTGCCAAGGTGAAGCCACGCATATCTGAACTGGTCTCTCAAAGGCAACAGCAGAAGTCACACTGAGGTAAGTTGTTGTGAGTTCATGCACTGTGTTGCTTTTGTTATTCGAACAAGGTGATGTTAATGCACGGTTCATTTTGTGCACCAGTAAAAAAAATCATATCTTATTTTTTACTAAAGAAGGGTTCGGTGAATGAGCATATGAAACTGGTGGGGTTCGGTATCTCCAACAAGGTTAAGAACCACTGCTCTAGTTATTTGGAGTGGAAATCCTGACATATTGTTTGTGTTGTTTGATGAGTCATTTTCCAATGAGAAAAATCTGGGATATACAAAACCCAACTGTACAGCAGCATCTGTACCAAGGCCACAAAATAAACTAGTTTCTGAAAATACTAGGAAAATATCAGGAAAATAATTGGTTAGATTGGTATCTTACTATTATAGCTTTTTAAAAGCCAGACTACATTTCACAAGTTAAGTTTGCACAGCAAGATTTAGGACTTGAGAACATTTACAGAGAACTGAGCAGGCCTCCTCTGATACACATTGGTAAAATATTACACCAACCTTGATAAGATAGATTTTATAAAAAAATATATATAAAGCTGGATTCAGCAACTGCATATCCCTGTTTCTCAAATTTACTCCCAAACTGATTTTGATAGGTAATTTCTTTCCAGCTAAATCAGAAGCAAAGTCGAGTGAGTGGAGCATTTGTTAAAGTCTGGAAAGGACAGGAGAAAAACAGTGGAATGATAAATGTAAGGTTTGTGTATATAGGTTCTGCTCTACGTTAAATGATGTTGGGGCTTTTTACAGATCCCTTGAGTGTTTTTGATTAAAATAAATATCCCAGGTGTTACATCAGATTAACTTTAATGTGAAGCAGCAAACATAGTATTACTAATAAAACTCTAGGTTGTTGTGAGTGCTCTTGGTTTTAGTGATATATTTCAGAACGTGTGGTAGGCATGCTTGTGGGTTGCAATGTTCAACCAGCAATTTTAGTAAAAGCTGCAGTTCCTCAAACAGCCACTTGAGGCTGGCTACAGAACAAGTCAATCTCTATAAGCCCCCATATTAAAATGCACACAACTTCATGTTTACAGCCTGGTACAAAACACGATTTCGGTCTCTATAGCTAATTGACCCATTTATGACAATTGTACTGAGGGTGAATTTATATATAACTCACCCATTCAAATTATATTAAGACCTAAAGTTATGCATAACTAACAGGCATGTTCGATTGACAGGTGGTTGCTGGTATTGGTGGCTTGTTTCGGCACCAAGGTGTCAGGTCCACCGGTGATCCATGTCTTTAGCCGATTTTTAGATTAGCCGGGAGGCAGCAGAGGCAGCACTGCCAGCATGACAGCCACAGCCTCCACAATCTGAGCTTCAAAGCTGTTTTTCAAAAATGTATGGGGGACATTGTGGATTCTAATACATAAAACCCACAGACTTAAAGTATAAAGTCCCCAAATACACGTTTGTTAACTTGCATCAGTGAACCTGCATCTATATATCTATCCATCCATTCATTTTTTATACCCGCTTATCCTCACTAGGGCCGCGGGGGGGCTGGAGCCTATCCCAGCTGATTTAGGACGAGAGGTGGGGTACACCTTGGACAAGTCGCCGGCTCATCACAGGGGTATTTTTTTATTTTTTTTTGTCCTTTTCCAGCTTTATTGTATAGAGACAGCTGAAGAGTGACAGGAATGCGGGGGGAGAGGGATGGGGAATGACATGTGGGAAAGAGCCACAGGTCAGATTCAAACCCTGAGCTTCCGCAGCAAGAGCCGTTAACTCATGGGGCGGCTGCTCTACCCACTGAGCTAAAGGCTGCCCCGTATACCTCTTTCTTAAAAGGAAAAGACACACCTGTCAGGCAGTATAGTCAATACATTTCACAAAACTGTCACATAGTAGCCCTGTTTCAACATGGATAGACTTGTCGTAGGTGTGTTTGTATTTGGGAGTAGGGCTTAGGCAGTGGGAGTTGCCACAGAAGATGAGTGTGAACATGAGCAGCAGGCCATGGCAGACTTTCAGAGAGGTGCTGTTCCTCCCCCGCACTCTGCCAGAACATTCCTCATTTTCAGACCTAATTGAAAATAAACAGATCACTTGGGACTGGAGTGTAAATCTGATGGGCTGGAAAAGTCCACTAGCCTTCGTTATGTTTAATCTTATTATGCTCCGGATCTGCAGTGAGATTAATTAACCCAATTAGACTTGAGCAAAAGATGTACAAAAGTGAGCTGGAGCCTCATTTATGCATAACAGACAGTTATTATTTATACAGATCAGAAACATAACACTTCTGCTTGGAGCTTTTCTATTTTTTCCACACGAGTCAAACACTTGCTGTTTTCTGCAAACTGACTGCAAATGAAATTATTACGAACATTACTAGGTGATATAAATTTCTAGGTGACAAAATGAGTCGTATGAATGTTCCCTGACCTGCCACCTCATGGTTTAGTATTGGCTGCACTAATCAATATTTTTATATTAACAACAGATCAAATGAGAATGTGTTAGAGAAAAGCTAATGCCCGTGGCGTTTACTCCACAGAGAATTATTACCAAACTCTGCAGTTCCTCTCAGCTCTGAAGCATTTTGTCATGCTACTTCTGCCTTTGCTCTCAAAACCGCAAGAGGTTGCTTGTCATTTTAAGCATTTGGACAAATGACGAATGCTGTAATCTTTCGGGTGAGAGCAGGCTCATTACAGAGGCACAGCCCTGAACCAGGCTCATGTATTTACATTACTTACAGTAATTTATAACCTTCCAATCCATAGCCAACAGACACATACGGTTTCAATCAGATGCATCACACCATCATGTTTCCTTAAGCTATGTGTTGCTGTTTGTGATATATAAAACATCTGACAGTATAGGATTGTTAATAAAAAAATTGTGATACCTGTAGGAATTGAGACCTTATTAAGTTTTAATGACCCTACCTTAAGAAGGAGTTTTTCATGACCCCCCTCCTTAAGAATTTAAAGAAAGAAATGACCTTCCCCCCAGCAAATAAATTTTAATGACGCAATAAATGGTGAAATAGTATCCTAGGCCATGTGAGCTTTTGCTATCAGGACTGCTATTAACCAGTTTCGGCTGTTTGAGTTTATAATGGATAGCATAAAATAAAGATTGACTGATACATTTATTAAACAACAATCTTTTCATGAATTGTTCTCTATATCTCTCTGTGTTTTGCACTTAGCTCAGTGTGTTATAGTGTTTACTTGTTTGTATTTTTTTGTCTGTACAGTTTGTTTTTTAATGTTACAAACTGTTCAACGATTTGTCCTCTTTTTCTTTTTCCTTTTACACCTTGGGATCTCTCAAATCCAATATCAGAGAAAGCAGAAATTGAGCTGCTCTAAAACGGGCAAACATGCTAAAAAGCTCACCAGAAATTGGAAAATAGGTGCAGTCTATGCATTTTTACTTCTCCCCATCCTCAGATTTTTACAGGATTTAGTTTTTCTTATTGACATCTACCAGATGATGGATTTGGCATGGCAGCTACAGCTTAAGGGTATGTACATATAATCTGTATGTGTCTGTATAATAAAAGTGTTTTTTGTTTCTTGAAAATGTGTGGGCTGTGCTCCGCTGATCTACACTCAATATGAATGACTGGGTTACCCCAGTTTTTTCTTGTTTTCTTGAAACTGTTTTAAAATGTTCACCTAAATGAAAACAGCCAATGTGATTTGTGTAGGAGATTTTTATGCTGTCACAAATAAATTTGAGTATTTCCAGCATCAAAAGGACTATTTGATATCCACATTAAGCCTATAGGCCTAGGAGACAGGCCTTTGACTCTTCATTGCAGAAAACAAACAGATGTTCCTAATAACATTAATGATAGCTCTGTTTGATTAAAGTATCCCAGTTAGTCATGGAAGTGTGTCAGTAAGCCAGGATGCACAAAGCTCTGATCCTGTATCTGAAGCAGCAAAGTCAATTTCAGCCATAATTAATTTTATATGTGCTTTTCCTACTGTGACATGTCGAAATGTCTTGACTTGTTCTCAGTGATCCAGATTCAGGGTATATGCCTCATTTAGAGTTACACATCTTAACCATAATGATATAAAAGGAAGTTTTTCCTTGCCACCGTTGCCAAGTGCTTGCTCCTGGTGGAATTGTTGGGTCGTTGTAGATAATATTATAAAGAGTACGGTCTTTAGATAACTTCTGTTATTATTTGGCACTATATAAATAAAACTGAATTCATACTAGAATTTTAGAATTAGTGTTTGGATGATCGATGTTACTTATAGCTGATTATTGTGAAAGAGTTACAAGCCTCCATGGCTCCTAGAGCGACCATTAAAAACGTTTTCTGATCTATTGACAGGATGACATCATTTGTCTGCTCCGGTGTCTCCAGTGTTAAAGTCTGATGTTTTATTGACTCATCCATCTCTCCGAACCTCCTCCCTATTCACACTTTGTCGCTCTATACGAATGTGTACTTTGCCTTCTACACATTCTTTATTTTTTTGTACATGATTAAACTTGATATATTGTATGTTGTTTTTTGATCAACTGATATTATCTAATTTATAAAATAATTAAATTAATTAATTAATAAATGTATGAGCTAATATAACCTTATCCTGTATAGTGCCCCCCCCCCTCCTTTTTGTTTGTTTTGTTTTGTTTTTTTATTGAATTGACATCACTTTTTTAAGACAGATGTTATGAAATATGCATACCAAAACTCAAAAAAATACTACAAACTCAACCACTTTGCAACATATCCAAACATGACCCGTTAGCACCAGATAGTCTCAATCATGCTCTTAAAAATTGGCTTTTGCAAAGGTTATCGTGGCTGTGTTATAATAATTCATGAGAAGCATCCAACAAGCATTAGCATATGTTCCAGCTTCCACACTGTCTATGTCTTCATTTGTTTGGAAGAGATAAATAATACTTTTATAATATGATTTATTTATGTAATATTATTATATATTATACATATACATTATAAAACATTATTTCATCAGTGTGTGTGTAGTGACATTTCAGTCAAAAAAGGCTGAATTATGCAACATTTTAATAAGTGACCACCTTCACAGGAGAAAAAAAAAATCAGAGAGAAATTTCTGTAAGAATTTAAATTTTATGTAAAACTGAAAAAAGATGGATGATAACAAAATGGAGAAAACTAAAACATGGTATATCAAAGCAGCCTGCCTGTTTGGAATAACTCCAGACAACACTTTGGTTTCTCTTTAAAGTACAGCCTCGGGCCTTACTTTAACTCTTTGGAGTAACCGTTATCCTATATATTACGATGTGAGTTTAGGTGGGCTGAGGTTCTCAGCTACAGTATTTTCCTCCACAATCCTTTCCAACTCATCCTCTTGCATCATCATTATTATGGTAAATAATACAACAGTTTGTTTCACAGTATGACTTCTCTGCACTCTCTCTCTTTATTTTTCTCCTAAACTGTGTGTTAAAACACACCTACAAAGATCCTCATCTTTTCTCGTGGACCTGGTCATTTAATACATTGTGAATCCCTTTTTACACATGCATACATAGTCCCACTCACATTAATGCAACCCACATACTGTAGTGGACTGATACTAGTACCAGTCATGATAACAATGATTAATGTGTTCATTCTCTCACATCTACTCTCACTGAGTGAGTGCACTGATAATTGCTTGTAGCTGATACTGCCCTTCTGCAGATCTCAAAATGTTTAGATGTACAATCCGCATGACAAAGAGCCTGTGGTCCCCCCCACCCCCCAAAAAAAACTGTAAAATGAGAACAAGCTTTTAAAAAACATCATGCACTTGGAGCAAAAAAAGAGTCCTTATATTTCTTGTTCCTTCTTTCTTTCTGTTGAATTTAAATATATAGTATTAAATATCTCAAACAGTCAATATTGCATTAAGCAGTAATTTCATACAATTCACTTTTGGATTTTGGATAAATTAACATTAACTATTACATACCGTTTTATTTCTGATTGAAATAATGAAGTCTAAATGCTAAAACCGTTGCTGTGATCTGATTCATACTGAACAGCAGATGAGCATCATTGAAACTGTATATTAAGTGTCCTTTCACCTGCTATTCTGATGGAAAAATTAGGGTACATCAGGACTAAAATTGAAATATTTATAACCAACAGCCATAATATCACCTTGTGGAATCATAAAATTATGACAGAGTGCATTTTCCATCCACCTGTTTTTACGCACATTTTCAATTTGCACATAAAGTGGAATGAATGTTGTGAGTTGGAACAAAAGTTGAAATGTCACAAAAGATATTTGGTCTCGACTGAGATGGAAAGTTTGGTGCATCAATCAAAGGAAAATGTGATGAAGTGCAGCAGAAACAGACTCCACTGAAGAGATGAAAACATTAGATGTGTGGACCAATGAAGAGACTGTTGTGTTCTTAAACATGTTCTATAAATGCAATATCTCCGCATAGTTATTCATTGTTTGGCGTCCGAGTGGCATCTGAGATTTAGTGCTGCCAAGTGTTTATGTGGTGATGCACCAAATTTCTAATGTTCATATATCTGTTGTGAATGGAAACTTGGCTACAGAGCCATGTTCAACTATAACAAAAAGTTCCGTTTTAACAAAGTTAAAAATGGAAATTTGTGGTAAGAAAACACTTAATTCAACACCTACTCCATCAAACTTGAGGTCTATAACTGAGAAGAGAATGCAAAAACAGTGCTATATTATATATTATATTTAACTCTAAGCGTTCACCCAGATTTTCCATATATTTTATAACATCACAAGCTTTTCCTGTGCAATCTTCTCTTGTTTTGTTCTCGTTGCTTCTATATCACTTTATCTTCATCATCTTCTACTGTATTGTCTATGTGATTAGGTCCCCAGTGGTCATGCACTTTGTAAGGCCTCCTAATCACAAGCTCCACTGTAGAATATTCATCTTGAAGTGCCATCTTAATTCCTCTCTGTCCATTGACTTTCATATGACATTCATCCCTCTAGCACTCCTCTGGCATCGCTGTGGCATGACTGTGTGGTGACAAACTGCATGGCTGGGGTAAGACGAGGTTAAATGACTTGCCTCTAAGACAAAGAGTTCATCATTGCATCTGCTCTATAATGAAGGTAAAGGATTGCTGGCTTCTTTACCTCTGGGGAATAAAAAATTAGCACCTTCCAAGCGTTCAGCCATTCCAGGGAAAGCAACTCACACTGCAATGTGATCCCTAGAGGCGTTTTACATAATATTCTGACGAGTTTATGAGGGAGAATATTAGTGTTTGGTTATTAAATTCAAATAAGCTGATGCAGTATAACTTAGAGGATATTGATAAAGGCAAATAAAGACAAGAGCATGATGAGTGGAGCTGAAATGAAATTGATTTTGAAGGTTTACATTATGCTGCGTTTTTTAAAAAAAGGTGAGTTTTATCTAATTAAATGTGACCTAGGAGGCAGAGGTTGACCTATTTAAGATATTAAATCCAAACAGTTTGGCCTCTTGCACTCCAGAGCTCTCTAATTATGGTACAATACAAATCATTTATATTGTACTGAAGGCGGTATATTATTTCTGTGAAAACTTCAGCTTATGGGATAAAATCTATGCTGCCTATCCATCATTCTAAAGTTCCCTCGCTGTCACTAAACTTTGCTGCCTAAAGTTTATCGTAGAGCAGCACACCTCCCTTTAGGTTTGGGTATGCAGGCTACAGAATAGTTTATTTATTCTTATATAATAGTGCTGAAAGACATCAATTATTTTAATTTGTATTCCACAGTAATGCTGCAATACAATTATACAAATAGTGTACTACAATGTATTGAATTAACTGAAAGCTAGTGAGATTAACAGCAGCAGCAGCAGCAGCTGGTACAGCAGTGCAGTTTGGCTGGCTTCTAATTTATTCAAAGTTATCTAACACTTGGGTACCTGAGAGTGTTAATTGTGCCTAATTCATTAGCTAATTACACAGCAAGATGGGAACTATTATTAGTTAGGAATAATTATTATATTGTCACATATCTATTTGGTGTCATTTTACATTGTTTACCTTTCCATATCTACATCCTAGCAACCCATCAACAGCTGCCAGCTCAGCTTTTAATTTCTGAATGTCTTATCAGTTGTACAAGGCATTTCATGAAACATATGGGGTTTATATCATTGGCATAATGAACTTCTGGTTAGAGTCACTGGCTGTAAAACATGTTGTCTCTCTAGGGAAGGCAGCACCTCCCTTGTGTGCACCAGCCCGCCAAAGTTTATGGTCAGCTACAATTCAAAGTCTCCCTGATGTTTCACTGGAAGCATGAAAGATCATGGCTATAAGTGGACGCAAAACAGAAACCTCTCTTGAGGGTTTCTGGCAAGATGTATATAATATATTTTTTTTGCTTGTTTGGAATCTATTTAAGACACTACTGTATTTTCTTTGCATAAATTTTCTCACTAAGGTTGTCTCAACAACTAATTATAAATTTCACAAATTAAACTTTGGGGGAAAAAAAGCAACAACGCCCACAGTGTCACGTTGTGTTGCGACACTCTCAAGCACTTTCTCATTATTATCAGACAGTTCTCAATAATTACTGTTATGTTGAAGGTCCTTACCTCTTATCAGATAAAAATAGGGTCTCATATCTATCGTTTACCACTTGTGCAAACAAGCAAGTGCAGGATCAGACAGGCTCCCTCTTTTTCATAAGCAAATGCTAAGTACAATTGTCACGGTGACACAGAGAACAACACAGAACAGGATGCAACGAGTCTTACTGTACATGGGTCTCATTACAAGACAACACAGTGGTTGACAACCTAATTTAATACTGTCTACATGTGAAAGGAAAACTTACAAAACCCAAACAGACACCAAAGAGAGAAGAGAGCGTGGAGCTTATTATATGTCAGACTGCATTAACCATTCCCATGAATTCCTTATAAACAAATATGACTGTTGAGTTCATAAGTGGACAGGGGGGTGGGGGCATCTGTCTCAGTATGTGATGGAGAAACTGGCACCATTATTGCTTTAAGAGGAGAGAGATTTAGATTTCTTTCTAACAGAAGTTACTATATGCTGTACTTGATATCTTCAAAACTAACTTTTGAAACCTTGGCTGAAAGTTTTTTGTTAAGTGTACTTTTGTTTCAAGATATAGACAGTTTATTTCAAAGCAATGTCGACTAGCTACCAGCCTACCCTAACCTAAATTGCCTCACTGTCAGAGACAAGTTTGAGCATGTCTTTCTTTATTTTTCTTGGGGCTCCAGAAGGCTATCATTGGTCAAGACCTTTAATCATTTTGTCCTTACTCTGGTCCTTGCTTCTTTCCACTGTTTGTATTGTCTATTTGATACAGCATGTCCTGAAGACACTTTTGTACACATTTGTAACCATCATTGTTCATCTTATATATTACTTTACCAATGACATGCTTTAGATAGAGCATGATATAATATTTCAAATTAAGATATAGATTAGACATATTTCTAGCACCATTTGCTACCAGCTGTTGTTCCTGAAACTATTAGTCAAAGGCAGTCAAAGTTAATTTATTCAACAGACATTTGCATCAAGCTTACTTCCATCCAATCATAGTTAATTTTTGTTTCTGTCCTTGTAGTTTGAGCCTTGTACACTGATGTTCTATGACAGTGGCCTACCTGAACACTGCTGCCATTAGAAAAATGTAACATAGGCAGGAAATTCATGAAGTACAAGACTGCAAATTCTGGTATTAGAACAAGAAATTGGAAGGGTTATTTTTAACTTCTTTTTAAATTGTATAACTTTCTCAAGAGATCAGGGGCATGACACTAACATGGTTGGAAATGGAAGGGTTGGACTTGATATGTTTAACTCCACAAATTGCCTCGTGTCTCTCACAGTGAAGTGGATCAAAAACCTACTAAGCATCCAAGCTGAAAAAGGGCTTGGGTGAAAAAAAAAAGCATCCTGTCTCATTATGCTATAAAGCAAGGCTGATGTTGTTAGTGTGTGTGTGTGAACATTCCCAGCCTGCAAATTAAGTCTATGAATTATTTAGCCTGCATGCTAGTCTTGAGCTCTGAAATCAGTCACGCTGGCACTATACACACCTGAATAAACTTGAACTGTCATTGCGTTTCAATGTGTTACATTACCAAAAAAAGCAAAATGACCATGTGTGACTTGGCATCAGAACAGCCTAAGGCACTAAAAAAAAAAAAGAAAGAAAGAAAGAAAGAAAGAAAGAAAGAAAGAAAGGATTCATTGGAATTCGTGGTATCTCCACAACTGAGACCTATTACCTATTCCACATGTCAGTGAAACAATAAATGTTCAAGCATAATTACTCAGAGAGGAATTCACTAGAGTCAATTTATCAAGATGGATGCTTCATTTGTTATTCTTTGGTGTTCTTTATATATTTTAATTTTGCACAGAATCATTTTCACTCAAGGCTATTTAAAGTATTGAAGGTGACTCCCAGAATTGATGTGTGAATAGGATCTTTGGTGGTAATAAACTGCTGTAGAAATGTACGTTGATTGGACACAGCACTGTGAGTGATAGTATTCAGCTGTCTCCTAGTGATGAGGCTAAATATTAAGGGTTTCAATACAACCAGTGCAGTGGCTTCCTTCTTAGTGTTGCACTTAGTTTTGATTGTGCATGATAAATTAAGTCAGGTCATCTAGTTTTTCTTGTAATTAAAGTTAATCATGTAGATTAATTATAAAATGAACAGAACTCATTCATCAGTGTGCTAGTGTTTTGATAATGCATGTCTGTAAATGCACCATATGTTAAATTATTATATGTAAATGCTGTATTTACCAGCCCTCCAGACAGAAGGAGAAACATTTGTGTGTCAGCCGTTTGTGAATGATCTTGCACATATTAGATATTTATCAAGTCCATTAACATACATCAGCATATCAACGTTTATATTGATAAAAGCACAGTTAATGTTCAAAGCATTCTGTGGCCAGTGACAAAATATCAAGTAATCATTTGAAGCCATAATGCAAAAGGCTGTAACAAATGTTTCACAGAAGTGGCTCTTGTACAGAAGGTTATGTATTGTAGTGGATTTAAATTTGTGTTTGTAATGTTTGGGATGGATGTGACTACTTTGCATCTTGGTTGAGGGGAACAGCATAGCTCTCTGGTGTCTTTTACCTCATTAAGAGGAACTGATTTCAATTTGTACAGAGATACATTTTAATGCCAATTGGTATTCATACATTGCCTGAATACACTGTCTATATTAGAAACACATTTCTTCTTCATTTACAGTTTTATGCAGTTTTTCATTCTGTGACACGCTGACACTTGTTATATTTTGACACTGAATCATTGCAACAAGTTGTGAAATTATATTTCTCCTTTCAAAATAGGTTACTTTTTTTTGTCTGACTTCATCAAAAAGAGTTTTAGCAACGTCCAACTTTGTGGCTGGCATCCATAGTGGCTATTTGTGCTGTGGGCGTAGCTCTCATAAATCTCTCTTAAAAATGTGAGCCACAAGCAGTCAATAGACACCCACAGGCTTCAAACAAAGTGAGTTTGGTAGCTGGTGTTACTTACTGTGAAATCAAGCATCTATCACAATCACGATTGTTTTAGGTCTTGTACTTTGTAGCATTTATTTGTGCTTCAATGTTTAGGAAACTCTACAAAGAAGGTATATGTTCCTTGGTGCATATGTTAATGATTTCAGTTTGAAATACACACCTGTATCACTGCTGTCTAATTTGTAAACACTTATTTACATTAAAGTTACATTGGCTGGGAGGGGATTATTTCTCATTTATCTGACTAACTGAAAAACATCAGTTTTTAAAAAAAAATCATGAGTGAATTTGAGCTACAATTATGTTGTGAAATCTGTCCTCAGGGGCCACACAAATGGGCTCTAAACTCTGCACATCCGCTTCAAAACGGAATAATGTAATTTTAAAAGGAGTTAACTGGGATGACAACTATGTCTCGACTTTAACAAATAAAACATTCATTTACACAGCATGTGTGTTGTGGCTTGGTGGCTTTGTGTTGGAAAGACTTTATGCATGATTGATTATCATTTCATAAAGGTTATATGCTTAATTTGGAATGCTAGTCAGTCTCACTGACAAATGTCACTCGAGGCCCTTCACACACTGTGCAGTGACAGCATTTTATCCCATGGCACAGGGATGCTCACTATAGTCATTCATAGTCCCCTCACACAAAAAACTTCAATAAAAGGTTGTCTCTTAGTATTTACATTATTTATCCATGGGCTGTCACCTCTGAGGTCCAGATTGTTTTTCAGGCCCTCAAGCTACAACCAAGAGATTTCATTCATTTCAGCTCAAGGTGCAGCGGTGATAAAGTTCCACTCTACCACCTATATCTTAGGTTGTCAGTGTTTCATGCACAGTATAATTGAAGCCAGATGGTTTATTGCATATCCTCACTTTGAATTTAGATAGATGTATAGATTTATATAATATATCCAATATAATATATATCGTAATTATTTCATACATTCACTAGTTAAAGGATTATTTTATGAATAATGATTTTAAGCATTGTGAATAACAACTAATTATGTTTGTAAAATAGTCTTCTTTCAGTCACTTAAGAAAAGAAACAGAAGGACATACAGTATATAGAGTATATTTTATATACCATTGGTACTGTAAGGGATATTTCTATGTATGTATATGTATTCAAAAATACACATTTATTCAAAAGAGCTGAGGCGAGCTCACTCTTAGTAAGATTATTTTGAAAAAAAAAAAGTAAGAACTGTATTCAATTTATTGTAAATGAAAAGCTCTTTGTTCTTTGCTGTTACAAAAGAGAAATAATAACGCCCCCATTAGCCTAGACATGGTGCTGAATTCTTCCATGTTTATGACACTTTTAACTTCAAGTGTCCCACTGCTTTGCTGTGTATATTGGTGGATCTCTGGTTTGGCAAATGCGGTTGTTACCACTGTGTCAGGCAGATGGGAGTTAGGGCTATGCTGGTTGCCACCATCTCCCACCTGTTTCTACACTGGTAGATTAGGTTGGTGCACAGTGTGGAACAATAGACTTTGGTTGAGGGAAGTGCTAAATTTGGGTGGAATGACAAATGCAGCTTACCTCAATCTCCTTGCTTTAGCATGAGTGGCTGGTAATAAAAGCTAAGGGCCTAGTATGAACATAAACTGTATGGCACTAATGGACTGATATATATATTTTTCCAACCCTTCCTCTTTTCTCCCATGGAGACAGTTCAGTGTCATGTGTCTATTGCACATGATCAACCAGGCTGTGTTGAGCGTGCTCCATCTGCCTTTTCATCCCTAGCCTTTAAGGCTGACCAGCTCTTGCGTCATCAAGTTCATGGCCATTTCTTGCCGTGCTGGTGTCACAACAGGGGATCATAGCAGGAGCCATTAGAGGGAAACAGTATGAAAGCGATCGAAATGAAACCTGAAATCTAGGAGAAGAGGCAAATCCTTGTAACCTCAAACCTGCTGGAATTGCACAGTTTGAGGATGCTGCTGGGTTGGTGAGGTATGACAAGTGGGCAGTGGTGGGTGTGTTAAAGGTGATTTTGTCCTGATTTGCAAAGAACATGCAAATATTAGCACAGCAGCAGAGCCTCTGTAGAGCCTGTTAAAGGGGCATTCATGTATGCATATTACAGTGCATGACCTTCTCTCTACTTGTACATAAAAGTCGCCCCTACATAAAAAAAAGTCCTGCTGCTATTAACCTTAATTTTCTGTTGGGGTGAATAAATAATTAACCTCATGCTATAACACGACTACTGTAGTATGCTGCTAACAGTAGCCACATGCAGTACACTAAGAGGTTAACATAGCAGTAAGGAAACAGAAAATGTCATCCAGTAACTTCAACAACAAAGACAGTTGATAATACTCATGATCATTTAATATTAATATGTTAATATAATCATTTAACATTTAGGCTGATAGAAACTAAGAAAACCATTGTTTCATTTTCAAAACACCATCCTTTCATTACTTTCCAAACCAGCAGAACAGACACTGTTTAATGTATCCCTGTGCCTGTGAAACTCCCAGAGGCGCAAGGAGAGTACAGAGGCCATCACTTATTACTTGGCAAAAGACAGGGTTCCCATCAATGCCATGTGCAATGGGGGTTTAAAGAAAATGATTAATACCCTTAACAAATGTTATATAATCCCCTCTTGCAATTGTTTCTCGAAAGCTGTACTGCACGTCCTGTATACCAGATGTGGAGGAGGAACTCCAAAGGATCTGAAGAAAGCAGAATATATATATATATATATAAATCTTTTTTTTTCTTTTTTTTTTGCAGCAGAGCATTATATGAGTCTTACAGTTCATTATATCAGTGTGACTTAACAATGAGGAGTCTGAAACCTGGCCCCCCACCCCCAAGAGCACACTGGAGAGGCTATTGCACAGGGACTGAGGGAGATCTTGGCGTGGATTGTGGAGGAGGAAAAGATGGTCTGCATTAATAGTTTGGACATGGTTTGTCTAACACTGATGTTAGACTAAACTTATTGTTTTAGCAAGGCAAGTACTGTTGACACAGTGGAAGTCCATAGTAATTTACCAATGCAGCCAATGATTCCTGTCACGTGTTGTGTATCCATATACTGCCACAATCTGATCCTCAGGACACATACACATGCAGCACAAGCCTACCAAAATAGCTTCTGTACAGCAAGTTGAGGGAACATATTTAAATATGCAGTTTAAAGGCAGAGTGAAACATTCAATGAAAAGTCTGGGAATTCCTTCTGATACATGGGGAGGCTTCTGATCAAGCAGTGTGATGAGACACCTCTGTGTTCTGTTTGATTTACAGAGCCTCCCTTTAAGTAATATCTCTGTTCCAGGTTCTGGGGTTCATAAGAAGCCAAATAAAAACAGCCTTGAGCATCTATGTCTTTCCCACCTTGTACTGTTGGTCGAATGTGCAGAGTTTGGTGTTGACATGTCTCCCACTTCCAACTTCCCATGTCTAGCCATGAACAAGGCATAAATACACTAGGGATGGTAACTAATTAGATGCAGCAGTGACAGGTGAATGCAGAATTGCATGTGGGGAATACACTGGGAAAAGCACTGGGAGAGACCAAAAAATAGAATACAATAGAAGTGTGGCTGCCTCAACAACCATGACACCTCTGCTGCAAGAATGAACTAGCAACAGAACTTCAGTCCTGCTCGGAAATATTCTCTGCAGCGAAGAGGACTCTGACGATGACCAGATTCCAGTTGCCTGAACATCTGGGACAATATCCTGTAGGTACTGTCTTAGTGTCACCAGACAAAACTAGAAACCGTCTTACAATGGGGCCGCAGCAGCCATAATTTCCCAACCCATGGCTAGGGACTCTTTTGTTTTTGGTTGTGATGCTATGATATTGACAAAATCTGTCCAAAGACAGACACATATGAATACCTGCCAAAGTACTCAAAATCACCTCAGTGGGGTCAATTTAATTTAATTTAATCAACAACATCCGGTTATTTTTCCGGTTTTAGCACCACTTTTCATTTCATCATTTGTTATACAGATACATAGCAACATTATAACAGTGCTGATTAGTCATTAGTTAGTGATTCATTTACAACTTCACACGTGTACAGCTTTGTGACTGAATCCTGGATGGTTGTGACACTATTGCATTGACAAAATTGTCCACAGACAGACAGACAGACATATAAACATGTGCCAAAGTGCTGAATATCACCTCAGTGGTAGTTCACGCTGTAGTAGGTGTCTGCAGGCACATTTTGCAATGATGACTCACACACACAGACTCATGAGATGAAAACAATACCAGCCGTCGTGGCTGGTAAAAATACAACTTTATGACATGTTTGTCATCCAGCTGGGGTAGCTTTTGTGGCCATAAATCCAGAAGCAATAGCCAGATTACCCCAGTGTAACCCCAATTGTTGTGGCTAATTTGGGCTACATATTTATTTACATTGTGAAATGTAGACATTTTCAGTACAACTGCAACTCTAACCCTGTTTTGGTGGAAAAGGATTTAAAAAAAGCTTTGAACAGGACCGTCCTATCATCATTTGTATAGAGTTACACAGACAGTGGCGGGTTTGTCCTTGCATTAAAAAGATCTTGTAATAAATTTGGTGTGACTCACAGAATCAGGTCAGCTCTATGTTTATTTTACTTTAGTCAAAAAAGTTTGGAGAGCAATGATAAAACTTCATTGGCAGAGTCACAATTTTGAGACGGCCGTGTCCAAGCCAATTTCACTTTTACCAAACTTAGTAATATTGTCTAAGGATCATTTTCAAAGCGTGTGTGTGTGTATGTATGGTATGTGCGTATGCGTATGTGTGTGTCTGTGCGCATTGAAGCACACTAATATTGGAAGCTGTTCTGTTTGGAAAGCTGCCAGTCGAGAGGCAGCCAACACAGCACGGGGAAGATGGAGAGAAGAACAAAGTAAACAGGGTATATACACTGGAGAGAACTGTGACGCCACTGCAGCATTAGGACACACCTCACCTACACAAACATACAAATGAAACCACACACATACATGCACCCGTCCCCCCCTGAAAGCAAACACAAGTACTCACGTGCAGCTCTTTCTTTCACACTTCTTGTGCTCTCATTGTCTCTCTTACACAGAGGCAGAGATTGACTCTTGCTGCACTGCTGTTTCAAAGAGCACAGCCTTTGATCCTTAACTACTTCATCGTTTGAAGTACACAACCCAGCTGTCAGTCAAAAACACACAAGCATTAGTAATTGAAGTTAAAAAGGTAAGTCTGACTTGATGGATGATCGGGACAGTTGTAAATGAGATCAGCAAGCCACGTGGACTAACAAACAGTCATGATTGCAATTATAAGCACACCTGTCAACCTTTGTAACATTTGTGAAGAACCGGATAGCAGCCAGCAGATGGATGTGAGTAGATCAGCTGACGTACAGAGACACCGAGGATCAGGATAAATGGAGTACCACAGTGTATACGGAGAGAACATTCAGTGATGAGAGGCATAATGCAGGTTTGGTAGTCTAGAAATGACAGTATCTGTGACTGGAATGTAAAATCACAAGACCTGATCAGACACTGAGGTGCAGTCGTGAGGGTGTCATTATGTGGGGAAACAGACAGAGCAATCCTCTTGGCCAAAAAAACAAAAAAAACACATGGAACATGAAACTAAAAACATAGACAGAGCCTCACATAGGCTGGTGCTGGACCTGTTGGATGTAAGAAGACCAGGTGGAGGATATGGTGAAGGACTGAAAGTGAAAATTTCATTCTCCCTCTCCAAACTCCCCACTGCCAAGGAGACAGCTCATTTAATAATTCAACACATATTCTTCTTCCATGGCCTCTCCATAGACGTCATCCTTGACCAAGCTCTTTCTGTAACTAGCTTTTCGAGAGCCGTCTGCTTGCTTATCTGCTCTTCCACCAGAGAGAATCCAAACCAGGACAAGATCTGTGACTAGACATGGTCATTTTTGTGCTGGGCTGCCCCTATCCTTGTGTGTCCACCACAGTGGATGACCATAGCAACTGTAGGGGATCTTGTTGTTAAAGCAAAAATATATATAACTTTTCAGATTTTATGTGTGGCTGTGTTAGCAAAGTTGTCAATGCTCAAGATTTTGATAATAAATAATGTAATCATAACAAATGCACATGTACAACTGGCCATATTTATGACAGGGGTATTGCACTCTGAAAATGGGGATACTAGCATTTATCTATGTTTGGTTGAGTGTGGTGAAAAACAATAATGTCTAGTCGGCAGTGTCAGTGTCATCTAACTTCATCATTTGAGTAAATACTACATTTGTATTCCCTGGTTGGTCTTTGTTTAGGTGCTTCACCTTGTTGGCATGCAGCAAAAAAAAAGAGTTGTCTCAAGCTGTCACAAATAGCAGCTCTAAAACATTATTTTAGCTAGTTAACTAAATGTATCACCTTGTCACTCACACAGACTCAGTTAGTTTAAGCTTGCACAATGTTGTATGAGCATCTTTTTCTTTTCCACTGATTTTGTCTTATTCAGTACCATGATGTGCACTTATACTAAATAGAGACTGATTCATTTTATTGACATTTTATCCCACATCTAGTAAACCATTAACATATTAGTCAACCTCTAGCTGTATGAAACACTGTCTGACAACGTTCCAAAAAGGAGTTGCCTGTAGCTTTATATTAAAAAAAATATATAATCATGAAATAGTTTTTCTCTCACAAGTACAGTAAGTCAGCCAGAATTATTTGAAACACATTTGAGGTGCAAGATTTTGCACAGGATCAAAGAAGGCTGGAAACCAATTTAGAGGTCGCACTAGAAATCACCCTCTTGAAACACACTGCGGGAGATGATTTTACATGTTGGTATCTGTAAATAGTAGTGAGAGGTAACTGACAAGCTGGCTCGACAATGAAACCGCAGCATTACAAATTTTTACTTTTTGATTTTTAGCTTTTTTTCAGCTTATTGTTTTTGTGTGTCCTTTCACAAAAAGCTCTCTGTGCTCTCTGCACAAGTGTTCTAACTCTTCTGAAACCAAACAAATCAATTTAAATGTTGTCAGAGTTGTAAGACTTACACTGTGGCTTGAACCAGAATTGTCACTGACTTGCTTATTAATCTTTTACATGCTGTGTAATGTTGTTGGTCACAGTTGTGCCAGCAGGTCACAGATTATTTTTCCAGGCTCTCAGGAAAACAAATGTCTACAGGCCCCAGTGCCCACCATCTGTGGACCCAACCAATCCCAAAATTGGTTGCAAAAATACAGAATGAAACTGAATGAAGCTTAATAAAGAGAATTTCTCAGTAATAAAACTGTGTGTTCCCATAATGAATAGACATGAAAGGCCCCAGTCTCCCATCACCATCCCTATTATTTACTTGGTGACTGAGCAGACCAGGCAGCCAATTACAGGGCCTGTCAAACTGTCAATCATCTTGAAGCAATCCAAAGAAATCAAACAGCAAACTGTCACATCGACATTATCAGGTGCTGAGAAGAGAGAAAAGAGGATGCTCAAGCACCAATTAAAGGAGCAGGATGTGTTGCTAAGGAGGAACACAATCAATGTTGACTCTGAAAATTGAGGAAGATGGATAGAAAAGTAACCCTACAACCTTATGACATTTTTCACACATGTTGCTGCTCATAGAAGTTAGTCAGAAATTGCGATGTGAAATGTGCCATTACTTTCTAATCTGTACAGCCTGGCACCAAATATCAGCCAACAGCAGCGTGTAATTGTGACAGCATTCTTTTATGGGTGCATGTTATGTTTTGTATAACATAAAATGCTGCTTCACCAACAGCTTATGCTGCTAGCTAAAAACAATATAGCCCAATAAATGCTGATATTCAAAGAATCATGCTCTTACAAGCTTTTTCAGGTTGTCACCAGGGGTTTCATGCCAGAGAGCTTCAGCCAAATGCTCGAGACCCAAAAACATACCAAACATTTAAAACAAAACAAAAAATCACAGTAGCAGCAAAAAAATAGAGGCAGAAGGCAGCGTCTCCACAGAGAGTGACACTGGCATACATGAATAGACTGAATACCAGTGTGCCATGTGTGATGATTGAATTTTATGGATACGTTTATGGTTTCATAGGAGGAATTCCTGCCTTTAAGACCCGTCTTTGGAACTGTTATTTTTTTTAGTACATTCTTATTATTGTAGGGTAAAATCCACTTTAATTGCATGGTTAATCAAAAGCCAAATGTTTCCTCCAAGGCCACTAAACAGTATGGGAAGCAGCACAGGAAGTGTGCAGATGATATAGAATATTAATAACGGGTTGGGATGAAAGCATGAGAAGCGGATCCAATTTCATGGATGTATCACTCTAAAAATACTGGAGCATGTCTGGCTGATCATTCTGTATTATTGGACTGCTTTTGAGCTGAAGGAAAACTACTGTATTACTAATAAACTCAAATGTGGATTAGACACACCAGAATGGATCATATTGTGTTGGTTTTGTTGGAAATAATGAAAGTGTAATCATTCATTGAGAAGGAATGTAAACAGAGAAACTGGCATTGGGAAGTATTTTCGAGGACAAGAAGCATAACTTACAAGATCATGTTGAGCATCTAAAAGTTTAACCCTTTCTCCTTGGCTCAAAATTTGAGTATAAAGTTCCACTGGGAAAATAGCTAGCGCTACCTTCAAAGTCACACTGTTCACAGTTATTCATTTAAGCAGTAAAAGAGAGTACATTAAGTATTATGTCAGGTCATCAAATTTTCCATCATTTCTTGTAATGGTTCCATAATATCATCTCAATCAATCAACCTGCTGTGAGTTTTATCCCACACAGGCTCGGCCCTCTACTGCACTCTATGGGTAGCCTCCAACCACACGCACGTGTTCGCATATGTAAATTTGCGTTTAAGTGTAAGCAGGATGTTGCTACCAATATGGTTGTTTGACACCATATATAAAGGACGTGCTGATTGCTCAACATCCTTTCCTCTTGAGTAATGGTGAAGTTTCCCTATTCTGCCTTTCTCCATGATAGAGTCACTGCTTCAAGATCCTCGTCAGTTCCTGTTGTGTTCTGGCATCATCACGGACACGGATGTCGTCTGCTGCAAGTGCCACTGATGGCACTATGCTGATATCGGTGTTGAGCAGGCGCTTCTCTCAGCAGACACCGATAGTAGCTCAACAACTTCTTATGTTGCGCCACTTCGCTGCAATGAGAGGAAACTGGAGTATGATGCCAACATCCTAATGGGAGATCAGGTTCTCCGTCTCTTAGACCGTTGACCCTTTGACCCTGGGAGTTTTGGCCAACAACCTGAGCTGATTGGTGTAGCCAGCTGGACGGTGCAATGAATTCGCCATCATCCTGTTAGTGTGACTTCTCCATTTGTTGAAGTCAGATGGCTGGTGTGGCGGTAATTCCAGCTGAGCCCGTCTCACCCAGTGGGTCATAAATGTGTGACGCACACACATGCACAGACACTGTGCACAGTGCCATAGCGTCTCGCCCATCACTATGCACAAACACTATACTCGGCATGATGCTGTCAGAAAACACATCCTGTCCGACTCAGTGACATTGCAACACGTCTGTTTCCTGCTGTGTTGCCAGCAAGGCAAAGTTGTTGGGATTCCAACACTGGTGTTGGTAAAGGGCGTTAGATCCTCTGATTTGTTCAGCAGGATCAAGTCTGTTCTTTCTGCAGTATCTGCTGGAGACGGCTGTCTCATTCCACAAGTGTATGCAGCAGCCATTTCCTCCTGTCATGAGAGTTTTGGTGACAGACTTGTCTTTGCTTACCCCCTAGTGAGGCATTTCCTGCAGGGGGTTAGGAGACAACGCCCAGTGATGCATGCCTCTGCCCCTCAGTGGAAACTGGTCCTTGAGGCTTTGGTGAAGCCTCTGTAATGTTCTGCTCTAAAGACGTTGTCATTCAGGACAGCTTTGTTGCTTGCATTGACCCCAGCTAAGAGAGTGAGTAACATCTGTGTCTTGGTGCTATTCTCAAAATCAGCTCTTCCTTTACAAAAACATAAGGAGCTTATTCAGGGTGAGACCAATAAGGCTGTATTGCAGCCTCAACATTTTGTCCTCAACCCCATGTGGGGGATTGGGAGACAAAATGAAATCTTTTATTTGTACTGGGCGTATGCAGTCTACGTGTTGAAACGTTATGAACTACATCCTGTTGACTCATACAGTTCTATCTCTTGGACTCGTCAGGCTCCATTTTAGGATTTGTGCTTGGGAGTAAATTAACTGAGAAAAGGATGTGTGTATGTGTGTTGAGTTGCACCTTCAGTGTGTGAATACCCACGTGATAGGAGAGCTAATAGAACAAGGATTACAATATGATAACGTTCGTTACTTCAAGTAATATCTTGACAGCCTTTTCCCCTCCAGTTGGCAACAACAGTAAACAGCATTGTGGCAAATAATTGTACTGCAGTCTCAAGTACCACAGCAGATAATCATAATCCATGAACTTTAACCAATGATTCATATGTTGTATGACTGTGTGTCGCTTTTCAGTTGGCTGTGTAACACAGAAATACACGTTTGAGCCAGCTAGTTTGGAAGTGTTGCATTGTTTTTGTAATAAATCTTAGGGGCTTTATTTTCCACAGCCAAGTCACCATCTAATGCATCCTTGATGTTTTCTAGCTGGCACATTCACTTTGTATTTAACTGTTCTTTTTCTTTGGCATTCATATTTTGAAATGCTGCATATTAAATATTTGAGCTCAAGGGTTTTTTTTATGACAGACAGACAGACAGACAGACAGACAGACAGACAGACAGACAGACAGACAGACAGATAGATAGATAGATAGATAGATAGATAGATAGATAGATAGATAGATCTTTATTGATCCCCAAAGGGAAATTCAATAATAATAAATGGTTCAACTCAAACATCTGCATTTTCTAACGCTATACATTTGTTTACATGCACTACTACAGTAACTAGTGTATAACTTGTGTAAGAAAATACTTCTTAAAACTGCTACTTAAAGGCCTCAATTATCTCAAGGACTCCTATTTGAATCCTCCTGGAGATTGTAATTAGCTATTTTAGCTCTGTTCTGTTCTCCACCAACTCCTGTGGGAAATATCTATGACTTTAGCTGCTAAATGCTAAAGTCATAGATGCATTATGTTCACCAGTTAATTGCCAACTTTGTCTGTCTGTCACATGGTGATAGGCAGCTAGCATACAGCCTGTTTATCAGCTTGTTTAGTGATTACACCTGCCGGCTGGAAACAACACTGATGAGAGTGAACCAAAAGAGTTGTGGTGCCCTAACTCGAAAACAATAAGCTGAAGCTGAAATACTTCTCAGAGCTGGCTGTAAATTTCACTACAAATGGCCGCTTTCCCATTACACAAAGTAATTTAATTTACTCTAAAAAAGTGTTGATTTGCACAGCTTTGACCAGAGTAAAGTCACAATAAATTCAAACATAGCTTAAGTAACCTAGCTTTAAGCTTAGATTTGTTATACTTCTATAATTCGTTAGAAATAATTGCACATTGTTACTACAGGTTATACAACCCCATTTCCACAAACATATATCCCAGATGGCACGACGTCCATAATTTCAGTCTTACCTAACCCTTTGTGTTGTGTTCCAGAGCAAATGTAGTATTATGCTTCCAATATACACTCATGTCGGTTTTAAATGCAGAGCAGTCTGTCCATGGGCATTCAATGTTAGTCATTGACCTCGCCCCTTACTTGCACAGATGTCTCCAAAATCTCTCGAATCTTTCAATAATATTGTGTATTGTAAATAATGAAATACCCACATTATTTACAATTGTGCCTTGATAAAAGGAACTATTTGCCCATGCTGTTCTTTCCAAAGTGGTTAACCTATTCTTGCTTGTGAATGTCAGGCAATGTATCTGGAATGCGCTAAGATTCTTGGTTGTATTCAGAAGCTATACACAATAGTTCAGTTCAACATTTTGTCAAGGAGAACACTGTTTATGAAATTCATTCTATTATCATAATCACTGTAATTAAAACATTTCTTTGAACTGATTCCTTGAACAGATTCTTCAAAGCATTTGGTGCACTGATGCTCATGTAAATGTATTCAGTAAATGACTATTAAGTGACAAGAAATCTACAGCAAAGCCATGGTACAAAGTACACACAATGCAACACATGACAAGCCATCTGGTGATCTAACAACATGGCCAGGGCTCTGATAATGAAACACGTAAATGCCAAATCCATTCATCAAATCAGACAGCAGCTTCCTGTTGAGCCAAGAAACTCTACTGAGGACATACCATAGACAATAGTGGTCTTTTGAAACAGTATCACATCAAACAGTTCTGGGGATGTAGACATACACACAATGGTCCTTACATTGACAGGTTCTCCTTCCTTGACTTTGCCTTTGCAAACTGGGTTATCAAGTCCTGAAAAAAACAACTCTCTCAGCAGCTCTGACTCTGTGGGCATCAAAGAGAGTGCCAAAAGCAGTTTCTTACTCTTGGATGTTCTTGATTAATATTTTATTTGTTTGATTTGGAATTGACCTCTCTCCCTCACATTCTGATATAGGTAAACAGACCAGTAATTGAAGCACATCCATCTTTTGATTTTGAATTTCTCCTCACTTTGATGTGCTTTTTTGGGAAAGGCACAGGGTCCCTGCAGTTCTACCGTTTCTGCGTGCAGACCCAAGTCACACTGAAAGAAATTGGGAAAGGCATGGAGGATGTGGATGATAAATAGACAAGACTGTATAATGCTTCTCAAAATGGTTGTTGTTGTCCATTCATGTAGTTTTGTCAGGGAAACAGCAGGGAAAGACCAATTGACTAACTGGTCTTCAGTCCCAAAGGGCATCTGATTCTGAATATATAATTTTGGTGGTAAAGCGGATGTGCAGTTACAAAATTAACTGTTCCTCTCTAATTAAATTCAAGTGCATATTGAATGTTTAGTGGTAGGCATAATTAAAGGAGCAAAATCTACTTAAAGTCATGCAAGTTAAATAAGTGCAATTAAACCAAAGAAATTAATGTATTGATCTGAATCCTCATTTGTTTTAAGACCATCAGTATATGAGCGGAACATTCTGCCTATAGTGTGCTTTGAATTCCCTGTACCTTTTAACATTGCAATCTGTAAACGTTAATTTTTATGATCTATAGGGAGTGACACATATGTTTTCCAGCGATTTACAGTATCAGCAGCTGTTGGTTTGTTGCTTTTTAATGGCTTTGACGAGAAAAATGCTCAAGCATGAATCACACCATAGCCATAAAGCTTCATTGCACATTCAGAAAGCACAGGCTGGGCTACTAAGACAATGTTTCATAGTTCTAATGTTTTTATTACATCCATGTCTTTTTGTCAAATTCCTGCCTTTCCCTTTGTGCAAAGTTAAGATTCCATGAACCCATGTGCTTGCCTTGTCACGGCTGATTCATTCAATTATTTGACTCACCAAGCCACTCAATCTCCAACTGGGCTCAGGGCTGCATGTAAGCCATTTTCTATAGACACTATACATTATATCTATAGTAGTATCTAGAGTATCTGGGTATATAAAGAATATAAAGTCATGTATAATCCAATGCCTCCTGTCTCTTTCAGTGTCATGTTGATTTGCGTAAACAAGGCATCTGTCTCTGTTACCAAAAATAGAGCAATATGATGGTTCACATGCCCATTACACCCTGCTGTACTAAGACACACTTGCATGCACATTCAAATACACAGGCTTGCATGTACAAAGACACAAGGACGCGCAACCTGTGATGCCATTTTTAGAACAACATCAAGCTGTCCTGCCTGTTGGCAACTCTCAGTGTCGTACTGGAGGTGAAGGAGGTGAGCCGTTTTGTTGAAATCATTATCATGGCTGTTCCATTCACTAAGTGCGGTCATGACCACAGGGACGTACAGATATTTAAAAATGTCTTGAAATTAAACCAATGTCAAGACTAGAGCGTCAAGCTGATGTCAGAATTTTGTAAAGCTTTTACATTTCAGCCATTAATAATAAGATGATCAAAGTAACAGAATGAACAATGTTGGATGTTAGACTGGCTTCTAATCTGTCTCAGCACAATGGAGCGGAACTGAGTTATAGCTCTGTTTCTCAAGTCAGCAGCACTGTTTGAAAAGGATAGCAGCTTTCTTAGTGTCCTTCAGTAGTTACATATTGTTCTTTTTATTGTCATCTGTTTCCTGGCTGATGAATTTCTACACTACTATGGAATCCAGGGTATGGATGTTTGACTATATAAAAGACTAAATGTTTGAAGGCATGGAAAGAACATTGTTGTTCTTAGCAGTTAATTCATGTTAAATGCATCTTAACCATCATCAGTAGCAGAGTTCTAAGCTTAAATTAAAGAGCCAACTTGTCACTTTTTTCAAGTTTAACCAGGCACTTAAAAGCATATTTATTATGCTATGTTACAGAGGGTCAATGAATAAATAAGTCGCAGTGATTGTGCTTTTCTATGCACCTCACTTTCAAGAGTTTTCTCCTATTTTATTCATTCTCACCTTGCATTGCTACCCTCATAAGGATGATGAACGACCGAAGGATTGGCCCGATGAAACACGAGATTGTCTGCCACTGTCTGTAATTAACATGAGCAGGTACGCATAGAAGCCCACAGATCTGACAGTATTCCCCTTGAATGGGCTGAGAGGGCCCAGGGACACCATTACCCTAACTGATGAGGGCTATTTCTCATTCCTGGCCAGTAACTTCACTGCCATTAGTGTGTGCATTATCGACCTGTAGAGAGGTCTTTGTGCTCACAGGGAAACACCTGCAGGTCAAATCATCCCACCTCCCCTACCCCTCCATGGTCCTCTCTAACCCTCATCAGCAGGCATAAGATCTGGGAGAGAAAATAAGAGCTGTGTTTCCCATGTGGGAGATGGAGCGACGCAAGAGAGTGAATGTGTGCGAGGTAATGTAGGGAGTGTAGGAGTGCATAGATGTGCAAGATGCATTCAAGTGCATGGCACGAGTAAAAGGTGAGAGAGGCAAGAGTAAGAACGATGGAGGTGGTAACACAACTTAACCCCTGCTTTTTCCTGTATTGCTAATACTTATAGTACATCATTTTAGAGACCTTAATGATATGTGGCATTTAAAATGAAGCTGGCTCTAGCTGGACAATTTTACTTTCATTAGCACAATCTCTTCAGTTAGAAGCTTTAAGCAAAAGGCTGGCAATGTTTAACTTTTTGTTTTTAATATTATTTTATTGTCAATAAAACTCGTGAAAAGATCAAACTAGATTGCTATTAGACCATTTCGTAATACTTTCTGACCTTTGAAGTTATGAATCTTAAGCAAAATAATTCCCTAAAATAATTGGGCACTTTAGTTTTTAGCAAAGTACTCACACAGAAATACAGTAAATAGTGTATTTGTTGGGGACCATTTTCAGACATGAATTTGGTGCCCTAATTAGTTTTTATGGCAGCAGGAGGGTGTTTGTGGGATTGATTCAGAATGAACTATGGTGCTCATGTTTATCGTAATGACGGGACATGTCAGACAGTATATACTGCGACTCATTGATGTGTTTTTAATAGTTTTTGAACCATAACAGATGGTGCAGAGGAATAAGCTACAGCATATCTGGCTTTGACTCCACAGGCAATTATTGTTAGTGGCATCAATTCATTGTTGGTTTGAACTTTTAATGGGAGTTGTTGAGATAAATTATCACCAGATTTATCTTTTAAACAACTCTTAGCACACTTACACAAATTAATCTAGTCCAAGTGCTGTGACTTGATTTGCGTCTTGACAAAGATTGGTGAGGACGGCAAACACTGACACTGAAAACAGGCGTTACCATATCAGTCCTAAACCACTTTGTTTAATTTCCCAAATGCTGTATTTAAGGTTGCTAATATCAGATATCATCATGAGTCAAAACAAGCAGTAACCTTCGTGGTTGTGAAATGAAGTCAGTGCGGAAGTCCCAAAACTGAAGTTCCTTCAAATGGCCACTTGAGGCTGGCTACAAACCGTCAGTTTGCCTATTTCATCTTTACTAAGGCTGAATTTCTTTCTAACTCGCCTGTCTAAATCATACTAAGGCTTGAAGTTATGCATAATTAACAGTGTTTCTGCTTTAATTGACAGGTGGGTACCCTTACAGGTGGCTTGTTTGACCACCCTGGCATCATTCACCCTGCCTTAAGTCTATGTCTTTGTCCAATTTTAGATTATCTGGGAGGCGGCACAGGAAGGACTGCCAATGTAGCAGCAGCCAGAGCCACCACACTCTGGCTCTTATTTTACTATCAATGGTTAAAACATGCTGGCTTCAGTGCAGCATTCGCACGTAGTAGCATTTATTTATTTATTTTATCTAAAAAAAAAAAAAAAAAAGGTTTGTTTATTAAATGCAACAATTTGCAACAGTAGCTCCGTAGCAAAGCCATTTGAGTTCAATTCATTCTGTCTGTTATGGACCATATTGTTCAGGTTTTTTCTTGTTGTTGTTGTTTTTCTCTGCGTGCATCAGCTGAGGAAAACTGTAGCGGTTGAGAGGGTGACTAGCTGTCATTTAACATAAGTTGCCCTCTGTACACACAGTCAACTAGCTTCCTCTGGTGTGGCCTCATCTTCTTCACCACTGTCATTCCAACTGACAAGTGACCTAAAAATTCACCTTGGAACTGCTCACATCGCCCTGTTTAGACAAGTGCCAGCGATGCCACCCGATGCTCACAAAACGCCTGACAAGAGACACCGTGCACAAGTTTCAACAGCCCTGAGCTGTTTGTCTTAACAACCCCTGGGAGCCACTTCAATGGATTCAAGTTCTCTTCAGCTAAATAGATTGGCAGAGGGGCTGCAGTTAATCTCATGACTGATGCATCTTCTCAGCCACTGGTCAGAGCAGCATCAATGGACTGCACGCAGATGAAAGAATTCATCTGTTATTCAAATTGTGCAACCTCAGACCTGCGAACGCATTGCTTTATAGATACATTAACATAAAATGAATGTTAAGGCTTTTTAGTGGCTGATGATCATCTGTGGGAGTTTGCTTTACCACTGAGACCATGCGAATGTTCACCTAACTTCAAAGCAATTAGCATCTTAACATGCCAATGAGAAGCTGGCTTTGAAGAGAAAGAGCTAATGTCCTCCGTGCACACATCCAGAGAAGAAAACTGTCCTTGAGTCAACCATCAATGAACTTTTATTAAGCTTGTATTCAACCATCAATGAACTCTTATTAAGCTTGTATTCACCCACATCATGTGTATGTTCTAATACACATGAAATAATCTGAGCTATACACATTTCTTTTTGTCCTCCTTACTTGTTCTGCTTAGTACCAACAGGAGCAAAGACATGTGTTAGCCCTTGTTACAGCACAGTATCTATCCTGTGTGTGAGCAGATCAAAGCATTAATGCTAGACAGGTAGGGAACATGAATGAAATGCTAATGCTAATCCTATTAACATTCCAGGCATGCCGAGTGGCTTGCTAATGGCTGGCGCTATGGGTTGGATAGGAGTCATCTTATTTAGGAAGATCGAACTGAAGGCATTCATCAGAGCATTGATATCATCACACATTATATGAACAGCTGCATATATTTTTCATAGGGTTGACATTGTAGGGAGATGCAAGTGTGGCGCCACATAAATCAAACTGACAATACAATGGACCTGAAATGGATCAGGGTAAGACAGAGGATGCAAGAAGAAGCAAGCATATTCCCTTGCACTCCCACAGACTCCCTCACACACACACACACACACACGCACACACACACACGCACAATCGCTTTTCTCTTTTCATTGCTAAATGCAAATGTTCCGCTTCTTCCATGGTTCATTTATCCAGTATGTAATTAGTCTATTCTATTTCATAAATCAATGACTGAAGAATCTTCCACTGGTCTTTGACAATCACAAGTTCTTGTTCACAGAAATGAAAGTTTCTGACCTTGCAGTGTGAAAAAAAAAGAAAAATACAATTCTATTTTTTATATTCTAATATTTAATTACTTGTTACCAAGGTTACCAATTTTAGAACATTATGGTTAATATGCATAATTTTGCTGACTGTACTGTATAATGCTTTTACAGTAATGGAAGTGGCTAAAAGCTTTTTAACTAATGCCGATAAGGGCCACATTGAGACCACACTGAGGTGATATAGCTTCATCACTTTCATCTACTGTGTGGGTAGATAAAAGATGATATATACATACAGTACATACACACTTAAGCCTCACAGAAAAATTCCCAATCGAAGAACAAAAAGAGAAATGTGGAGCGCAGAAAATTATGCCTTTTGGTATAATTCATGCAAGAGAGCTAAAAGGTTATCTTTAATTACTCACTGAACCTTTTTCTGTGTTGACAAAGAGGAGCTGCTGAAGCTGTCCATGAGGTTTATCAAAAAATGGTGTGTTACCTACGCATATTTGCCAAGTTAGGTAAACAAGTTAAGTTAATCAATGAACGAAAAAACTGCAATTCATTCACCAGCCAGCTTTGTTAAAGATTCTGCATATAGTGGTTAATCATCTGTCACTTCATCATAACTATACTGTATAACAGCACACATGCAAATCAATGCATTCATCAACTCAGGCTCTAGCAGTCTGCTGGAGGATGCGTCTGTCTGATGTATTCCTTTTCACAGGAACTTTGCCAGACCCCCAAAATAATTTTATCTTCTGAACCAACCCGTCTCAATAGATTTCAAGTCAAGGACACTTATTGTGGAAATCCAGGGCCACGCTGTTGTACATTTCCAAGAACAATCTATATCATTCACTGTCTTCAGCCAGAGAGCAGGGATTTATATAAAGAACAGGCAGACAGGCACAGAGAAAATAGATGGCATTTTATTTCCTGCAGGGTTAGTGAGAGAGAGAGAGAGAGAGAGAGAGAGAGAGAGAGAGAGAGAGAGACTCTCTCTGTCTCCTATTCGTTTGGAAAAAAAACACTTTCGGTGCAGAGGTCATTATTTAGTCTTGTGATCTGGATAGCCAGTGCTGCAGAAGCCTAATGAAAAGTGCCTTAAACCCTTTCCCCATGTGTCACTTTTTGTTAGACAATATGATGGATGGTCCATTTTACAGCCTATTTCATCTGCTGTGCTGTTTCTAAACTGTATTTTCAGGGTGCTTTTACTTGAAACATCCATTTTTGTGTGACATGGTTATTCATCAGGGAGGAGGCTCAAATGCACCAAGGCTTTCAAGAAGGTGGGGAGAGAGGCATGAACCCCACCACACCCTAAACTTATCGTCCTCACTCTGTCATTTTGATCCTATCCTAAAAACACTCAACAAAACACTTGCTGCAGTGTACTGTACTCGCCTCCGGTAGAGGTAACCTAACATCGTCCACTCTTAACCTTGCTCATGGCACACTGGAGAGGCATTATGAGAATGACAAACAATTGTCAATTGATAAAAAAATGAATACAAAAAAAGAAAAAGGAGAGGAATATGATCAGCCATGTCATCTCACTCCTGATTCAATCACAGCAGCCCAGACAGCCTTTCTCCCTGTTCATAAACTAGTCTTGCTCACGTTGTGACACTCCGAGGGGAGGGTTGGGTATAATGAGTAGACCTAGAGGGGGGGATGTGGATAGCTACTCAGCCAGTCAGTCCTCCAGGTCACACTAGCACAGAGAAGGAACATTAAAAACGAGCCCAGGGACCTCGAGGGGGGTTTATGTGGTTATAAGGTCTCATCTGTGTCCGGTTGTGAAAATTATGACTGTAATTTCCATTCTGCCTGATAAATGGCATCTACAATTTTTACTTGGGTGATTGCCTTCCATAAATCTCCTCAGATTAAACAGTGTACTGATAGCACTTAAAAAGCAATCTCCTTCTCTAATGGCATCCTGTGTGGTGTAGTTCATAAGGTACAGTAGAATCAAAATAGTCAAATGGGTACTCACTCACTTCATAGTGTTTTACACTGATGAACTTTTGTCTCGAAACCACACTTATGCAACATTCTGTCTCATCCAGTGAGATTCAAGCTTAAGGTTCACAGACGAGCTGCATTTGAGAAATCCTTTGAGCTGTTAGGCTTTTAAAGACTATGCGATTTGACTTGTATGAGACTGCTCGGCCATACGCACGTCCAAAGCCACCAGTGCACTCCCTGTACAGCAGTATACTGTACCAAACTAGTGTCCTGTCCCAAGGGTAGGTCATGTCATACAAGGCCACGGTTGACGCATCGCTCCGGGATGTTCACACATCTGGACCCCCTTCGCCCTGCCCCCTGTTGATTCCCAAAGGCTGAATAGCCCTCTCGCTGGCCTTTGGACATCACTGTGTCATAGCAGCTGGGGACTACACATGTTTTTTCTCCTACCCTGTCAGCAGAAGGTCACGGTCCTACAACACCAACTGACACTCACTCACACACATACATGAGGGACATGCACGCATTTTTTCAGCCATTCATTAAGCCACATAAAATATTGTGCTGCGAATTATGTATGCATAGCGAACCCTTTTGTACTAAATTGCACACAAAGCCATGTCAACAAGGTTTTCTTACAATGTACAGTATTCCCCTGTTGCACACACACACACACACACCATTGTACTCTCTCTCTGTGTTCCCAGTTGGGAGCTGGACACTGAAGCACCACAGGGGAGATTTTGACCCTGTTTGAAGAGAGTAACCCCTGCATCTGTCTGCAATACTACAACATCAGCAGAAAGCTTGCCACAAGGTATATGTTCAGCAAAGCAATTGTGTATGCAAAACAGCCTTCGCGAAGACAGGCACTGCATCACCACAGTTAACAGCCTCACAGATGTGAAAGGAGGGGGGTGGCAACCCGGCATGTTACTTATGTAAACATGTTTTAGGGTTTTGTAAGTGAAAGAATGATAGCATTTAGAGAGGTTTAGGGAACTTGGGACCTGTGAATATGATGCTTCCTTTCTTTTACGAGTAGAATATACATAGTAAGGCACATACTTATTATTATTATTATTACAAATAATTAATTATTTTTGTTAATAAGATGTTGCAGACTTGTGAATGCACTGCATGCCTGCTGTGTCTGACAGACATCTGGAGAGACATCATAAGCAGGTACCACAAGCACTTATTGTAACAGCATCTGGCAGATTTACAATGATGGATCATTTTAGATAGGCGAGCTCATCTGGCCTGATACTCCAGAGGTATGAAGTGCCTCAGTGGTTTGAAGGAAAGAAAGACAGATACAAATAAGGAACTATTTATTCTTCAGCAGTCTTTAGATATCTTTGTCTGGCAATTTTCTGCTGGATAAGGTCATTCATTGATCCTTCCCTACGTGTATTAAAATTCAGAAGGTTAATAGCAAGAAGCAAAGAATGAGGAACAAAAAAGATGATACAAGTACTACACAGATCTATGATACATCCACCTTTATCCAACTTCACACACAAAAAGTCAACTCAGGAAATTGAGTCAATTTTTATTTTATATCCGACTTGATATTCGAACAATTGTCTTTCATTTTTAAGTGTTCGAAACGTTTTATGCCATATTATACTTTCCACTTCTGTAGTTACGTGACGTAATTAAAGTGTGAAGATTTAGTAATGACCCACTGCACAAATAATGCTTGTATGTGTGTCCCTCTGTTGCAAAATGCTACAATACACGATAATATAGCAAATGCATAATAATGAACCCATATTTAGGTTTTTGGAATTGTAGACATAATATTAACACTATAGGACATTGTTTCCTCCAGCGCAATGACTCATTCAGTCATACTTTTGCATATGTTTCAAAGGGTGCTTTGGAAATACGCATGGAGACATCAGGTCATAATACAATTTGCAGAGAGCCTGCCCGTGAGCATAATGGAATCTTGTCACTCAAAGAGCAAAATTGGAATTAATTCAATTTTTCACAGTGACAATTTGGACTTTGATTAAAAAGGACTCGCAGGCAATGGCTTTGGTGCTAATGTGTATTGTCTGAGTGTTAAGTTCAAAACAAGACAAGTCTCTTTTATTATCAGTGCTTCTGGGTTTATTGACTAAAATTTGGACTCTGCACATCCCTGCATGACTTTTCAGTAAACAACTATAGCCGCTAATGCTGATATGGGGCTGTGAGTCAAATACAAAACTATTCAAAATGATCTGCATTTGCTTTTAGTGTGTCTAAGACAGAAAAGCTCAACAAATAAAAAGGAACAATTACAGATAATGAACAAACCGTAAAATCGAAGCTGTTACACAGCAGCTTAAGTTTATCACGCTGAATGTAGAAGTTTGAAAATAGACAGTGTTCATATGAGGACTTAAATAAAATTAATATACCAACAACAGCTTGATTGATATTCCCTGGAGTGCACAAAAACATGATGGAAAATAAATGAGAACACAGATGCCTGTTTTTTCTCTTATAGTGCCACTGTTTACCTAGAAAGCCAAAATAACATGAGGCCCCTGCATTTCTATCCCCACTGCTCCTTCCTCCAAATCCACTCCCTCCCTTTTGGTCCTGTGAATAACCTCCAATCATTTACAATAAGCCCTCCTCTGAGAGCTTAGTAATATGATGATGCTGTATTTCTAAAACTAGGTGGTATAAAACAATAGCACCATGTAAAAAATTGAGAAGGAGGGCCCAAACAGAGACCCTGTTCAACCATATATCACAGTATAGATGCAGGACAGGGAAATATGCTGACATCAGGCCTCTATCTACCTTTCTTACCCTCCATGGACACTTCATAAAACAAACGGTGGGTGTAAATTTAGGAGGATGCAGCCGTAAACAATAGGCCACTGGGAAAAGTTTAGAGAGTTCAGCTCGAATAACAGTTTAGCCAGGAGAACCGGCTGATGATGAATAGGTTTGTTTGTCACCTTTCTTCCCTCTCCGGGGAACAATGATATGGATCACAGAGGGAGAGAGAGAGGGGAAGGGGATACAAAAGGGAGGGGGGCGAAGAAAAACAGCATCCTAAATACAACCATAATAGAGCCAGCACAGAAAAAAAGCTGTGAACCTTTAACAATCCCCTTAATGTGACACGTCAGATGTTTTTAAACATTCTCAGCGGGAGTTATTTTTCTGTTGTCAATTCAAAACTATAGAGTCCATATTTTAGCCTAAACTACACACATTATTGAGCGTCTTGCTTTCCATACTGTTGAAATGACTGAAAATGGCTGAGTGAAAAATATCCCGTATAGCAGGCCTATATATCTAGGTATATATGAGCATGCACACGCACAAACCTTTGAGTTTATAATATCCTTATGAGCGCATACCTCTAACAACGCACACAACTAACAAACAAGGTCCCTGGAGTGCAAATGCACTGTTCACTTAGTTCAGAACATGTCATTGCTTAACAAATAATGCATCACTGTTCCTGCAAAATGAAATATTGCGTGTAATGTAGGAGTGCTTGAATAAGAGAGAGAGAGAGAGAGAGAGAGAGAGAGAGAGAGAGAGAGAGAGAGAGAGAGAGAGAGAGAGAAACTATGTCTGCAAGTGTGCTGTATCTTTCAGAGTACCTCAGGGGAAATGTGGTGTTTTAGATAATGACAGGTCCCTTGTATTTGCTGATACCTGGCTCTGCATTATGCCATGAACAAAACCTCATCACAATTCTCAGCCTGGCTGTTGTCATCTATCAGCAACACACACTCTGAATAGGTAAACACCGTCGCTGCAAGGCTATAAAGCATACAAAAATCAGGTGCGATGGGGATGATAATGGTGTGCGTGTATGCACACCTATAGATGCCACGCAATTCCACTGATTCAGCCTGAAGATCAGACCTTTGTAAAATAACATCGTTACTGCTATCACAGGCAGTGCAGAGGAGAATATAGACATGTGCACCCAGTCTCACATACCCTCAACCAGCCAGGTTATTATCTTTAACTCTTAATGAAAGGCTGTGTGCCAAGTTTTGCTCCTATTTCTTTTATCAATTAAAACCACAAAAGTCACTCAATCTACAGTAAATAGTCCAAGATAGGTTAGAGGAGTTGTGGTTTATTATTAACATTTAAGTGTTACATGCACCTGTTTCATCCTGATCAGTAAGCTGATAATAACCCAATCCTTGTAGCATGGTCTCGAATATTAATTATTGAAGGGAAACAACATGTGCAGACATTTGAACACAATGTTTAGTCACTGTTATGATCAAATCTATCAATAAAGCTGGTCAGTTTGAAAGAAATGGATCACTGGCTGATAGGTAGTGGCTGTACATTTGAACGAATATAAAATCTATGTAGTTTTTAGAGGTTTATAAGAGGGTATAGACTCACTTCAAGGTGCAATGTTCTCACGTAAATCTAAGAAGTGGTGTGGAAATAAACTTGGGATGCTTGTCCTCATGATGGATGAGGGTTCTGTCATGGAAAGGGCATATTTCACTGTTGTTCCACTGGCTGCTGTTTTGAGAAGCATATCTATTGCCAAATAGCAAATGTGCCTTGTCCTTCAAAAAACCCGGGAGTAGATTTGGAATGTGTTATGCAAATGCTGTTGTTTGAGTGTGCACTTCAGAAAAAACATCAAGTTCCATGCTTTGTAGCAGCATAGGAAGGAAAGGCTTGCTTGCACACCCTGGCTCAAATCTGTGGGAAGCTGTTTGCACTGTCTTTCTGTGTTAAGATCAAGTGCATGCTTGGAGGAAGGATAGACAATGGGATACAGAAGTCACAACCTTGCCCTTTGTGGTCTACGGACTGATCATGAGAAAGGCTTTTTCAGTAACTTAAAAAAGAAGGACATATTGTAGGACACTGTGGGAGATATGAACCTTGAAGTCACAGTGCCAGAAAGAAAGGGAAAAGTGTATAAAAAATAACAGTTCACTCACTCTTTCACTTTCTTTGACACACACCAAACACATACAGCATGTTTTGAAAGGCTCAGACATTCCTTTCATATCAGCTGAGGTAATTTAAAGATGAATCTGTGCTTTAACAAAGATCAGAGACTCAGGGCTTGGACATACAGAAAAATCTGTATTTTACTTCGGCTTGGATGCACAACTAATAGCTACAGCACATTAATGCATTAGAGTTGTCAAAGACATCTAAATTAAAATATGACTCAGGGGCCGAGGCATGATTAAAAAGGTGTGATTTTGCAACAGCAGCAAACCGTGAGAAATTATATAAAATGTAGTTAGTCCCATTAAAACATGGAGCACACAAATATACACATACACACACACAGTGAAATACAAATTAGTGTTATCACTGGGTCATCTGTTCATGGGGATATACCATTTCCTTGGGCAGTTATAGATTCCCTCTCATCCAAATTGGGAATGACAGAGTCACTGCTGTCTCTCCACACACACACACACCACACACAAAACCCACTGTATCTCATGAAATTCAGAACTAGATTAGACCTAATACATTTCAGAGGAAATATAATGCTACATAGATTTTTTTATTAACCTAATGATGAAACATTTGTCAAAAATTATCTGAAAAATGTTTCCTGCCAAAACAAAATGTTCATTTTAGTCTGTACGGTATCTGCAAAACATCAACTGTCAGTGCTTTTTTATATTCTAATTATCTTTTTTTTTGTGGCTTAGTTAAGGCAGGCACTTAGGGAAACATTGTGGTCTTAAATACTAAAAAAGGCAATGCTGATTTTAAGTATGATTCACAGTTTTTTCTTCCATGTATCAATGTCACACAACTTAGAACAAAATGTTACAGGTGAACATATACAGTAAATGAGGGTCATTATGTTTCCCACAGAAAAGTTCTTTCCAATGCAAATTTAATTTGTTTGCTTGCTGCTTTTAGCAACACCAAGCATACTGTATGTGGTTAGTCAACACTTTTTCTCCAAGAGATTATGTTCATATATATTCTAAACATAGTCTTGCATCTTTAATAGTGTTTTGGTCACTCTAAATAGTGCTGAAAACGGTGGCCCTTCACAGAACCTAATTGTCAACCCCTAACGGACACCATCACTTCCTCTGGCATTTTCATTATGAGAATTTCATTCAGTGGGGATTCTACACCTGCACGTCAACAAAGCTGCTTTGATGCACTAGATTTGTCAAACTAATGGAAACAACGTCCGGTGAAGGTCAGTAATGTCACACGGTGATGAACACTAAGAGGAAGGAGGGCGGCGACTACGGGAGGATGTCAGGTGTCTGCATTAACCAGCGGCCAGTGTTGGTGGAGGGACATGGCACATGGCAGGATAATGAGGGGAAGAGGGAACACAGGAGGCAGCAGTGTGAATGATGCATGGAGGGTGCAGAGATTATGAAAAGCAGATACATTGTACACACAGAGATGGGAGGGGTCGGGGGGACCAGGGGTGAGGACTCCTGGAAAATCACGAGCTTAGAATTATGATTCCCATCTGACTTTGTAATTTTCAATTATTCACATGACTTGTGGTACTTCTTCTTATTCCATATCAGGAATGCTACTTAAAAGTCAGAAACTACATAACAGTTTTGCCAGGTGGCATGTAAAATCGTTAATGTTCAGTGTTTCAGTTAGAACCTTACGACAAACTAACTCACAAAATGGTACTGCTGGGGTAATCAGTGAGAGAGAGAGAGAGAGAGAGAGAGAGAGAGAGAGAGCATGCATGCGGTTTATCCACAACTCAAGCGCATATCCATCTTCGTCTATTTAAATAAACCGTATGGATTCAGATTCTTCAGGCAAAATTGCTGAGCTATATTTGCCAAGAAAAGCCAAATGTCTGAAAATTTAGATGAATGGCTCATTTTAGGCCACGTTTATGGAGATGGACTGACAGACGGCGAGAGTAGCCGTCGGTCAGGGCCCTGGCTAGGATTCATAATGACCCCAGGCCAGATTACCAGCCATCTGTACAGTGCTATAGATATCTACAGACTGCTCCAGTGGCAGAGGGAGGAAACATTGGGGATGGAAGAATGGAAGAGTGACCTTTGGGTGAATGAGTAAAGAGACAGGGCTCATAGGACAGACGGAGCGAGTGAGACGGACAGAGGCAAAGAGAGAGAGGTGACTGACAATGATCGATGGAGACCCTCACAATCTGGAGGAAACGGAAGGAGCATGACTTACACCCAGCCATGTCCTACAGTATATCACTTATGCCTGCTTGGCACAGCCCAAGGCTTGGAGGAAGAGGAAAGGTGAAGGAGTCTGTCAGTTCCATCTTCTCGCAGGTGCTTGGAGACAAGCCATTTGTCAAAGTTTGTCATTGGCTTTGAGGTTATCTTGCCTCTCTGATAGAAGATGATAGGAGGAACATCAGAGATGTGTGTGTGTATGACAGGGAGGTGTGTGGAATGGGTGGTGGTGGTGGTGGTGGTGGGGGGATTTCATTTGGTCTCTATATATAAAACATCCATCACCCATCAGACGTGTAGGTGTCACCTAACCAGGCAAATCTAATGATGTGATCCTGTGGAAGTGAGGAGGAGAAAATCGATCCCAGAAAGTTGTGAAGTTTAACAGTACTCTGCTTTGCAAGAGCTACAAGGCTGCATCAGTCATTCAGAAACATTTTATATTTTAAATAAATAAGTCTGCTGTACAGCCTCACAAGAGAATAACTTAATAGAAATGTTCTTCTACGAACATTGTTGGCTAAAATCGACGTGATATACCATATTAGTCGGATTGATATATATTATATTG
Source organism: Larimichthys crocea (assembly GCF_000972845.2). NCBI lineage: Eukaryota > Metazoa > Chordata > Actinopteri > Sciaenidae > Larimichthys > Larimichthys crocea. Next base: position 26,327,511 of record NC_040018.1, on the reverse strand, counting down.
ATAATAATAGTGTAATATGAGAGTTTAATGCTTTTGCAGCCTACAAATTAAATAAAGTTCTGCAAAGTGTTGGTTGATTTGCTCTTTTGGATCAAGACCAGGAACTTCAGTGGCCCGTAGCGAGTGTTAGGATAAAAAAAGTGACCCGTCGCTCTAAACCACTGATGCGGTTCTATGTAGATGTCAGTCCTTACAAAAGACCCCCCTGACCTCACTGTCTGTCGAGGGATGATGTCCCCTGGAATGCTTAGCAACACCAAAGCTGTCCAAACACATTTCACGGCCACGCTTCAACATTTCTGACATAGCATGACAATGAGAGGCATCTGACATCTCTTCAGCATTTACTGTAAATGCTGGATATGACTGTGTGCAAGAATGTGACAGATAACTGGCACTACCAATGCAAGCCTAACTCCCTCCTGGCAGTCAGACCTGCTTTTACTTATTATTCAGTCCAACAACGGAGACCAGTATTTCGCTCATCAGCATGGGAGCAAGAAGTGTCCAACTGCGGCATTTCTCATGTGTCATGCATGTCTGCCTCATTGCTCTCTGAGGCTGCCCACGAGGAGCTTCAGTCCCACTTTCTGCTCACGACAAGATTTTATTTACACAAATTACAAAGGGGACTTTTGGCATCATTAATACAGTTGAAAAACAAGTGCACCTTGTGAAATCATCACTCAAATATTCTATTAAACAAGGGCAGAGGAATGGGCATATGGATAACAGACTGTTACAGACACTGGTAAAATGATTACATATATATAATGCAATAGTTCAGCTGTCTCTAACGTGGCACAGCGCCTCAGAACAGGTTGGCTTCTATTCTCCAAAATAAAATAATAAAAACTAGGATGACCTTGAATTAGCTGGGGCTGGCTCTCTGGCACAGGCAACATGAAGTCTAAAATTACTGCTGGGGGGTCAGTGAGGGCCCCTGTCAAGGGAATGGAGAACCACAGGCCGTGTTTTGCTTTGCCAGTGAGGTGGAGGAGAAACAGTCAGTGACAGATGAGTGAAAGATAAAGAGTGTGACTCGTGGCGGAGAATCTGTCCTCGTCAGATGTCTTCTGTTTTATTCTTTATATTTCCTGTGTCCAGGTTGGCCATGAAAAAGGCAAGAAAAAAGCCAAGGTCACACTGAGTGAGCATTATAAACATTAAACCTTGAAAGCTAGAATAGTAAAATCCGAGCGCGCTTTCATTTCCTTTGTGGAAATGGAAAGCAATCCTCCTGGCCCATTACTATTAATTGGATATGTACAGTTTTAAGGTCTAGCTTACATTCTGATGTAAAGAATAGCACATTGTGTAGAGATTATGTCAGGGTGCTGAAATATAAAGTAGTGACATAAAAGAGAATATACATAAGCCATAGACAAGTTTGATGAATCTGGAACAAGAAAATGTAGAATTAATTTCAACATGAGACCTGATTTTTTAGCAAAATATGACACTTATACAGAGTAGTATCTAATTGAGTTTCTAGAGCAGATTTAGATTGCCATCTAAAGATACAGCATCGAATTACATGTAGATTGATTGGCAAAGTATTAGCATAATCCCCGAGGCTAAATAACTTCACTGAAACTCTGAAAGTGTTTTTTAATTCTTGTTCTACTGCTCTTTACAGGGCAAATAGTTGAGATGCAGTTCATGGTCTGAAATATTCATAGACAGAAAAAAAAAATGTTCTGTCTTGTGTTACACGTTGTACCCTTAAGAGTAAGGTTAACTGACATAGCTTTGGCAAAAATTCAAAGTAGCCCACAGAAATATAGTCCAATATCTCGACAAATGCCTTTCGCGCTACATCTTCATGATCTCTGGACCCAAAATGGTAAAGTTCATGGATGGCAAAGACATAATTTAGATGTTTTCTCCATATGCAAAATGGAGCATTATGTTTTTGTACTGTATGTGTAGTTTGTATTTGTGTGAGCAGAAAGTAGTTTTGTTCAAATACATAATACATCTGAAAGCACCAGCTTAATTTTTAAAAATCCTGCAGAATATTGGTTAAGACCCTAGTACTGTATTACCCCCCCCCACTGCACTGTGGGAGAAATCTACGCTGCTTTTTAGTTCTCTCCATCTGTTGACCTTAGTTATTATGGCATTGGTCACTGCATGATTGACAACTCAACTGACACCTAAATCTATCACTTGTCAACACACATGCTAAATACTAAATTATATATTTATCACCCTGTGTGCAGCTTACTGAGCAGAAATATGATCAATAAGAACAAACATGACAGCATAAAAAACAGTCGTTTTAAGGCGTTGACAAGGACAGGGCAAACAACAACAGTTGACCTTGATGCTTTCCACACTGTCCAATAGTCTATTCTAACATTCCCTCCATGGCCTCCTTTTTTCCTGTCCTATCTGAACATGCCTCACTAAAAGATGGCAAGCTTTACCAATCATTGAGTCCATAACCTTTGACCTCTGTGACCCTGTAAACCAGCTGAGGTACGGTTGAATTTCAGCACATAAATGAATAGAGGGTAGAAGGGCATTTGGCTCTAAATGGCGTCCGTCTGGAAGATCACAGGGCAAATGAGTATGACTGGCCCTTTGCCAGCCATCTAATTAATTAACAATGACGGGGGGAAAAAAAAAACACCCAACACACACCCAGAGACACTGGCACATGTCCCAGCAATTTGTTAGCATTGGAGGAAGCAGAACATTTTGGGAATTTAAATAAACTCCTTCAACAACATGTGGATCTAAAAAACTGTTTTTGGTTGCTGAAGCTGTCATCTAGATTTCAAATGTTTCTCATCCAGTTTCTCTCAAAGGTGCAATAATTCATATCTAAGAAGAGGTAATATTGGAGTGTCACAATGGCTTCAATAAAATCACAACCCCCTGAAGCTATCTGCAGTCTATCTCCATTACAGTCAAGCACTCTCATGAACCCTGTTGATATCATCTTTCATGAGAGAGCCTTTCCTTATTGTCTCTTCATTTTTGTTTATTCATTGTTGAGAGAGGCACCAACACTCCAGTGGTCACAGCTATTCACAAAGGTAAATAAAAGCAAAAAAAAAAGTCCTGTCAGTTTCAGCAGCATCTAAATAGTATGTCTATTATGAGCTATCTTTTATTGACAATTACATATGCTAAATATAACAATGCTGGAAATATGAGGCTGATAGGAGAAGCCAGAGATTTATGACAATTACCGGAAAGAGTCACTCATCAAATAAACATCGTTGACCATAAGGAACACCGGGATATTATGAGCATATTGATATCATGTCAACTGAAAGCCCCTTAAGTTATTGTATCTGCATGAATGAAGCTGCATTTTTCACACCTGAAGAAATAAAAGTATTGGCAGTTATCTGACTGAAATTGAGTTTTACTCAGAGGTTTGGCTTGTTCCATAACACCCCATCCTGCGCACACACACACACAAATGCATGTACACAATATTAGCATATACTTATATACACCATTAGTCTGATGCATTTTTCATTAACCCTGGATAACATATGTTACACGTACAGAATGGTGCTCCCTTTTAGTGACAGTGCATCATACTTTACAGTGGAATTTTAATTCTCTCTTTAGCATAATAATCACTATGTCAAGTCAAAGAATTAAGTGTCTTAAGCACTCAAATTTTGCAAGGCATTAGTACGATTTATTGTCGATTCTCCTGCCTGCTCAGACAGGTCAAAGCCATATGGTGCGAACAACCTCTTTTGTTTCATTTAAAGACCCTGGTGTAATTTATCCAACAAAAACTGTTTCATGATGCTCAGAGTGGTGATGGTGGCCATGTTGGAGGGACTAGCTGGAGGAACTATCCACTATCTTAAACTGTCTCGTTCAGTTTACCTTTCATCTGACACCATTTAACTTTTGTCTCACATTGGGCAGAAGGTCTCCAAGAACAACGACAAGATGCTGACCTAATATGTAATGTAATCCTCACCCACACTACTTAAACATCATCTGCCTTCTGTGGTTTATTCATTGGTGTTGTGGAATTTTCTATCCTTAGGTTACACAAGGTCATGTGTGGGCCTTGCGGTCATGGCTTTGGTTGAGAACAGTAGGTGTCAGTCTATCTCAACACTGTGGTGGCCAGGGTCGAAGAGACCTAATGTGGCCTTCCTAGACATAATAGATAGCTGGCCATTGACGTTCCAATGTGCGTAAACAGACATCTGTGTCTCCAGACTAGAATATGCTGACAATATCACCTGCATGAATAAAATTCTCTTAATTCTGAGCGTACTGTATAGTATTTGTGGTGTTATTTTGGGGTTTAAAGTCTATCCACCAGGATGAGTTGGTCAGAATAAGAGACCGACTCAGGCACTTCTGATGAACTTTGAGAGTGTCGTTAATTCTCCTTTGCCAAGCATCAATAAATATTACAGCATACGACATCAGAGGCTCATGAACACCTTCCTGACCTCACCATTGACCTTTGACTTCAGCAATTTCTTAACAAAAATTGGGTTGTATATTTCAATCTGTTAACTGAGGGAGCTGACAGGATGTGTAAATTAAACTCTTTCATGTATGCATTATTTCATGATGACTGTGGTTTACATTAGGAACTGTGCGCTGGTAGTGTACACAGTGAAGTTTAGAGACTATGACCGCCTATGGACACTACTCTGCCTGTGAACGTACTTCGAGGTGACAAATTTAGCAAAAAAAAAAAAGAAATTTAAATGAGGCTGCACTCTTTTTCTTTGCTTCTTCAGTGAATTCATAGTTTTTCATTCAGTAGTTGTGATTGTCTTTGATTGGACTGAGATGAAATGGATGGTATGCCAAATCCACACTGCCTTCACCAAGACATGCAAAGATAAGTCACGGGAATTGACAGGTTTCCGTTCAACTGGACAGTTGTGATAAGGTGAACTGTCATGCTGCCACACTTAGTATAGATGAAAATTTTATCATGGCAGCTCACATTAATAAATCATTGTATACCAATATGGAATTGTGTGGAAATATTTTAGAAATGAGACAGTTGTTTTTTGTTTGTTTGTTTGTTTGTTTGTTTGTTTTTTTAAATACAGTCACAGCCTTTGGACCAGAACACTGGACATCTTTGCTCGACAGAACCACCAGCCTAAGCCTGATGCTATTGTGACCAGAATCTGAAGCTTGTTTTGCATAGTGTCAAGTATGTGATGAGTATGGAGATAAAGGATTTGGGGGGTAAAGACACATTACTGTACATTATAACCATCTTTTCATTGTCTTTACTTTTTTTCTATAATGCCGTAACATTTTGTTCATAGCGTTTATGCCCTGCATCTGGTTGCTCCTAGAAAAATCATCAGAATCAGTCAATCCAGCAAACAAAATGCTATCACATTCATGTGACAAAGCCTTATTTTAATTAAGCGTGAGCAAAGGAGGAAATCAAGTGATGCTTATATAGAGCAACACATTTGACTTATATCGCTGTTTTGTTTCCAATGCCAACCTTGAATCAACATTGGTTTATTCAGATCATGACCTCAATAGTTCCCTAACCCATTCCTTATAATTGTAACCATGTAAGCGTGACAAAGATCCTCTTAAAGTGTTTGTCAAAACACTAATACTGCCTGCAAGTCATTATACTACTGTATTTTCACGACCATAAGGCGCATATAAACGTCTTATATTTTTTTCAAAATGTGCGGCGCGCCCTATAGCGCACTGCGCCCTATGTTTGTTGTTAAACGTGTGTTGAGAACGTCAAAGGGGGAAGTATGGGCGTGATTCCGGACGTAGTTGTGACCAACATGAGAACGTTAAAGGGGGAAGTATGGGCGTGTATAAAAGAACAGGTATGTGCTTTATGCAGAACACTGTTGTCTTAACAACCCTGAAAATGGCAAAGAGACACGCGTATGAAGCACAGTTTAAACTGAAGGCTATAAGCTACGCGGAGGAACATGGAAATCGAGCAGCCGCGAGAGAATTTAAGATTAATGAATCAATGGTTCGCAAGTCCGCTCTATTTTTAAATACGCACACTTGTATGCTTGTGTGTGTGTTGTTGTAAGGCGGTGCGCCATATGTGTGTGTAGACTGCGCCTTTTCGTACGGTGCGCCGTATGGTCGTGAAAATACGGTATATATAATTCATCACATTACTGTCAATGTTGACCTGATGACAGTCTGTGCCGGCCACAAAGTTGCTCCTGAAATTTAGCTAAGTAGCTCGCTTGCTAGTAACTAGCTAGCTAGTGCTAACTCACGAAATGTTACTAATGTTTTGTCATTGGATTTTTAGAGATGCAAAGGGAAGGGCACAGGCTAATGCTCCTTAGGGAACCTCTGTCCTAACCACTTTGGACCCAAACTGTAACACTGTTAGATAATTAGACTGAATTCCCTTTCTCTTAACCTCATTCCCAGAAAATACATGTATCTGTGCATTTATGTCAAATTTTTGTCTGTCCAAATATTTAAAAATAGAAAGTTTTAGTTGTAGCTGGGCAGACATAAACATGTGGCTATTTTTAACCACTGAACAACTGTGAGAGGCTCCATCCAATTAACAGCAAACTTGCAATGAACAAAATGTGCAATTACACTGGTCTGTGATAAACTTTTTTTCTGGTGGTCCAATAAAAACAACAGTGGGCAACCCATCTGGGAAAATCGCTTTTTTCCAGAATTCTTAGTTTCTTCTTTGATATTTTTCCAAAATGTTTGCTCCTCCAGCATTTGTTGATAGCATTTTTTTAAAGAAATATTTTTAGCTTCCAAACAAAATCTTTCCGGCATCCCATCAAAGGCATATTTGTCATTTATTGAGGAGTATATAGAGCACTTGTTGGAACATAAAGATGGAAAAATTCAACATATCTTGATCCAATGGCCAGCAGATCTAGCAGCAGTAAGAAAGCAGTATCTGTTACTGTCTATCATTCACCTCCATTTAGATTTATCTTTTTAAAATAAATAAATAACAGCTTTATAAAGTACATAAAATGTATACTATACCTTAGTGGTCTCCTATTGTTATAGGGAGCCCTTGGAAATCAAATCATATGAAGCTGTTAGCTGAACCTGATTAATAATAAACTTTCAAATTGATTAAGTACCACTTGGTTAAATTACAGGATATTTCAGTTAAATGATAATCAAGTAATCAAACTGACACGTTGTGTGACAGTAGGTGGCCATTGGAGGTCTGAATCAAGCTCAGAGAGGTGACAGTAAACAAAGTACTACCTGATCCTGAATCAGAAATGGCAAAATGCAATTTTCCTGACCAGCTGTGGTGTGACAAACATTATCCTCAGTCTGATCACCTAGTTTGTATTTCAGTGTTTTATCCTTTGCTGCACAACACACATTGTTATGTTCAGTCAATGGCCTGATGCGCTCAAACCGCTGCAGTCTGCAGTCCAAATTGAATTAGTCAAAGACCCGTCTTACAACTTAATCAGATACACTTTCAGACCACTAATTAAGAAGAATAATTACATATGCCTGTCCCCTGTGGGGCAGAGTACTCCTAAGCGTGTTTTAGAGAGGACTATTATTAATTATGGTGGCTAAGGACTGAAATGATTATGGCTTTCTGCATTGTCATGTCAAGTGTGGCATGACTGAGGAAATAATTGTTTTGATCTGCTCCACTGCGTTCGAAATCTCAACTCATTCTGATAAACAATTGAGAAACGTCATGCTTTAATTGTCTTCTTAAAGTTTTCCCTCAAAAGTGTCTCTCTTAAATTGAGCGGAAAAAGTTTCCTTCCCACCCTTATCTGCTTTTCCTGCTCATTATTTTAACTCCCTAATTCTGGCCTATATTATACAACTGTGACAAGGGCTGATCCACACTGAATCCCTGAAGAGATTGAGCAAACCACTGCTGGATTGTGGGAGCTAGAAGATAGCACTTGGTCAATAGCAGGTATCTTGGCAATATTTGGGGAAAAGAAAATAGGTAAAGGGCCTTTGTTAACACTGGGATTGTGCTCTCTGTGAGATCATGCTATCCTTTGTAGTAAAACTGCTTCTTGATTGATTGGAGTGCAAGTCACAAGGATTTATTAAGCAAACACATTTTTATCAATTCTTGCAAAATAAGCTCATTTTAAGAAAATAATTCTTCACATAACTGGATAAATTCATCCTTATTTCAATAGTTAGCTGACATGACAGATTATTAAAACTACTGTTTATATTTACTGGATTAAAGGTTATCTAGGTACATGTGATGTGCCTGTATGATGTGTGGACTTATCAACAGCCGTAGATGAAGTTTAGTAAATGTATTTACCCTGGCAAAAACCACATCTTCAGCTCAAAAACACATCCTGTTCTCTATGGGGACGATGATGTACTATGTGATGTACTGTATTTTCAGAATGCAGATTTCCAGAAATCTAAGTCCCAAGAGCTTATATTATAATTCTGCATGTTTTTTCTTGTATATGCCTCCAGCAGGAAAGTTATTAACAGACTAATTCCTAATGCTTTACTTGCATGGTTCTGTCTGTCTCACAGCAAACACCTGTCTAGTGTAACACCTACAAATTAGCTTGTCTAAACTTCCGTCTGTAAAGTGAAAGATGTAATAAGTTCAATAATATGTCGTGGCATGAGGTGACAGCAAATCTGGGATAGTAACACTAAAGAGATACATAGGTTGCAGTAAGGTCACATGTAAATGATTTGTGTGAAGAATTACATTCGTAATGTAACTAGACACAACACAGACATCCTTTTCTCATCACACATAATTGCTTCGGGCATATACTCTGTAATGCGCTTATAAGATTAAGACTCACAGAATGAATGTGTCATCTGCAATTCAGAAAGAGATGGACATTTTCTTTATTGAGCATGACGATATAAGTCACAAAGTTGAGTCATTCTGCAAAGCGTTTTCAAACGCACAAACTTCTATTGCTGAATTCCTTGCAGTCGTCGATCGCCTTTTACAAAGATTTTTTTTTAGACAGTAGATATCCCTTCCTGTAGGCACTCCACAAAGGATGGAGTATAACAAAACTATGAAATAGATAACCATCAGTGCTTCACAGATGACACATTGGTATGGCCACTGTAGATACAAGCACCTCTTTCCTGTTCCTGAGTGCCATTCCATATCCACCTCTTTTAGCGCACAGATCGATCAATAGAGTCACGCAGATAAGAGCTCTCCTCATCTGATAAGGCTCTCAGAAAAATCAAGGGGTTTTACCTAAAGGCTAATCACTGATTAGAGCCACTCAATGAATTTTTAGATACATTGGAGATAATATGGGGCTGTCATGCATCGATTTGCTTGTACTTTTAGTATTATGTATGCAACCTCCATGAGAAAGCTAATTTAGGAATAAAATGGTGTACATGTAGAGGTGTATAAAATCTGCTATCATTTATCATGAATCAGCAGAGGACCATAAAACAAACCAAAAAAAAAAACACTTTTTTATCCAAAGACTATCATAATATTATTATTAGGTCCATCATCTACCGACAGCTAAAAAGACATCCAGTATGTTAAATAGACCAACCATCTTTTGGGGTAAAATGGCCATTTAATTATTAAAAAGCATAGTTAAGATGCTTAGGTAAATTGTACTGGCATGTTGACAACATGTACTGTATTAATATCTACAGTACATGAGAAACACAATAACCTGAGTTGTTATTGTTCTCCCTGTTTTAACAAGCAACTTTCAATTTTGCGTCGACAAACTTAGAAACAGTCGTGTGAATCAGTTGTTTGCTTCATTAAATGCCTAGGACTCCCTTTCAGATAGAAACTGATGAAGAACCTTTTATAGGATGCCGAAAGGTCCAAGTCTTTCCCAAGGGACGACAGTGATGGAACACTACTTTCTTTATTCTTTGTTGCCTTCATTTAGTCCTCCATTGTTCCTGATAAATACATGTAATTTGAATAGCTGCACAACTGCAAGCCACATAAATCAATAACACACCACACAAGAAGAGATGCCATCATAAACATAAAAGAAGGCTGTTCATTTTTTTGTATAAAAGTCAATACACTCTTCAGGGATGCAGAGAAGTTACTTCATATTCCAGTAATCAATGCATAATGAATTTGTTCTCACAGGGGTTAAAAGAGGTCTTAACCACAAATGGAAGGTATTCATCATGGCTTCAGGTCAAGAAGACTCAGAACAGAAGGAAGATGAGCCCAGACAAACCATTTTCTGTGTACCAGGGATGTTTCAGGTCAGGCTTTTTTTGGTGTCCAATTATTTGTGAATGTCTGAGAATAAGGCAGAAGGGTCCTGTTGAAAATGTATGTGCAGTACTTGCGGAGGTTTAAAGTGGATTTATAACTGGAGGTCACCAAACTGTGTCCACCGGAGAAGAAGCTCATGTCAGCTATAATAAATCCAGAAGGCGAATCTCATTACGCTCAACCTTGTCAGTGGATCTCAGTTTCTATACAGTATAGTTATTATGTAACAGTGACAGACTGTGTATAATGTTTAAAGTCAAGTTAATACACTGGCAAAAGATGATGGTTCATGGTCAAGTGCTTTTCATTTCCCCACTTACATAAGCCTAAATGTCCCATTAACACGTCTGTCTGTCAGAGAAACCAAAGTGTGAATGTTACACAAGCATGTATACATGTGCTGTAAATGCAATAAGTGTTCTTGACAGCATGGTAATGACATTCGCTTTGCTGTGTAGGGGAAACATTATTTGCATTTCGAATGTATGCCTCTCATCAAACACACAGTGGTAGCATTAACCATTTAGGCCAACAAACTTAATAGTTTGTGACCCTCACATTAAGTCAACTTAATATATTACGTTATTAAAGAATTACATTTATCAATGAGCCATGCTTGCCATTGTTCAATGAGTCATAGGTAATCGTCTTAGCCCTAGCAGATGCTAATAAATAAATGTATGTTGTTTTGCCAATAATCAACACCCCTGAACCAAACTATCCATGCCCCATAAAACAAACCAGTCACAGGGACATTTATCTTTTTAATCATCATCTGTTTGCCAAATGACACAGAAATGAAATGTTGATCTTTTTCAATTTTTATTTTTGCCTTCTCAGCCAGAAGGTGCCAAGCTGTCTGTGTGACCATCTGTTTATATCTTTTCTGAGGGTCACCACAGTGATCAGAGAGATGAGATGTTTTACAGAGTGGCAGACATAATGTGGTGCTATCCAGGGCTAGAAGTAACAAACTGCAACTATTAATGATACTGTAATAAGTTTTTGGGGCACTTGGACTTTTCGGAACTTTTTCAAGCCTGTAATTTTACTCTTAACTTTACCTCTGAGAAGGCCTACAATTTAAAATCTATCTAAACCTTTTCAGCATTTTTGTTGCACCAGGGATACACAGCAGGGTTACCTTTCTGTGCATATGTTAAAAATAGTACACAGTGGAGCTCTGCAACCTTAGCTTTGGAGTTGTGCTCTGTGAGCACATCTGGCAAGAAAACACATTGGGCCAAAAAACAAAGAAAATGCTGCAGCAGGCACAGATTTGGAGAGGTGATCACACTGACCAGAACAGTGCAGGAGTTGAGTAATTCATAAATTGATGATTTGGAGAAACAGAAACCAGATTAGGCTCTGGCATTGCTCTTTGTTTGCATTGCAATTTGTACTAATTATGTGTTCTAAGGAGATTCAATCATTTTTTGTATTCTTTTAACAGCACATTTTGCTTTATCTGTATATGTTGGTTGAGTAAACAAATTACCAAAGTGTGAACCAATCATACCTTGTATCATTTCAGAGAAATATGCTTCATAATTGTCATGTAGAGGCTGTTTGGCTCCACACTTCCCAGTATTGTTTTTAGTCATTTTCCCCATCCCTCCAGTTTCTCTCTGTCTTGTCTGTGTTCCTAGGTGTGACCTCCCATTTCCCTTTGACCTGCAAAATCACCTCAAGTCCTATTCCTCACTTGCCAATCAACCGCTGCAGTTTAAAAGACCAGCTCTACCTCCCAGGCTTTGCCAAATCATTCTCCCTAGTGGTAACTATGCTACAGCAAACTCTTGTTTTGCTTGGGGAGATTCTGCCCAATTCTGCTCTGCATGTGCCCCAGGAAATACCTCACCATCACCCTCTGCCATGTCCAGCTCTGTCACGTCTTCACGCCTGCACCATGGAAATCTGCCACCATCCCGACATCCTGGGGTGTTTCAGGGCTGGATCCAAACTGAATCGCCTACTCAGCTGCACATTTTCCCCCTTTTGAAAACCATGCGCTGATTAACACATCAAAATCTACATCAGATGACTTGATCAGAGTAGAGTCCATTGTCAAGTTCTATGGGTCATGGATGTTGTGGGATTTCTTCCTGAGATCGGGAAAACCAAGCTTCAGGGTATTCTATTTTAGATGAACTGTAATTCAGAGCTACGAGCGCACAGGTGCACTTATGTCAGTGTTTCGACACACTAAGACCTGCTTCCCTAAAGGTGCTTCTCGATAACAAAGACGACTCGATGCTGCTCAAAGGATTCAAATAACACCCTATTGTCCTACTCCAGAGCGGTGGTGTGCCTTCACTGTTCTGCCCCTCTCATCAGTGAGGCTGACTTTTATACTGCTGTCAAAAAGGAAAGAAGTGGCAGAAGTGGAATGATATTCATTCATGTGTAAATCAACTGAAAATATAGATCTTATCATCGTTATAAATATAAATTACCTTAAAACAAGCCTTTTTTAGACAGAGGGACCAAGTCCACCATATTAAACAACCTTGTTTCTACAGTAGCCCAGAACTGAAAAACCACACATTTTTGATAGGGCCTTTGATGCAGATCAGCATGCAAACACTATTTCTAAAGCTCTTCTTGTAAGGGTTTTTACCTTTGCTGGAGTGAGGGATAAGATTACACTCCCTGCCATTGCTGCATATTCTACTCTTTGCTATTAGACTTTCTTAGTCTGTTGTAGATACATAATTACTCAGACCAAAGTGGTCGTTGATGCTGTAGACCCTTGCCCTTGGATTACCATACTGAATAGCTTTAGTACAATTCCATTTCATGATGACAGCCTCTTTAAAACTCTCCTTAGAAATTTTCAGAACTGTTACATGTCTAATATTTATTATAATATGTTATCTCCAAAAGTGGTCCAGAGAAATATGGGGAAAATTTACATTTTTACAATGACAGAGCAGCAATGGCTATGAATGCAGATTGTTTTGAGCACTCAGCATTATTTCTGCTTGACCTAAGTGCAGCCCTTGACATGATTGATCACAGCAGTGTGGATGAAAATTTGAGAAATTGCATTGATATCTTTGCAGAAAGTCCATGAGTACATAACTTTAAAAAACAGAAAATTGTGCCCATGAGATCTCCCTCGATTCCAACACAGTATTATGTCTTGTAGCAAACTGAAAAAATAAGGATGTAGAGATTACGTTGGACATGCAGTATCTCCTGTTCTTACACCTGGAGACCAGACTGGGAAAAAAAATACATACAAGTTGTTTGCCTAATCTCATTCAAGCATAGTATTGAAGGTTCAGAAATGTTGAATATACCAAGGTTGTATATAATCGGCCAATATCGCCATTTTTCCTGGTGATAAGGTTGTTTGTTTAGTACAATATGGTACCCATTTAAAAAAAAAAAAATTAAAAAGCCCCAAAGTCCACTGTATCAGACATATTAATTTCATAATGTAGGGCCAGGGTTCAATCCAGGACATGTGCTCCTCAAAGAACTGCACCAGAGAAATCATTCCTCGTTTTCTTTTGCTACTTTGTTGAGTCATTTCACGTCTCCCTGATCTGTATCAAACTGAGATCAAACTTCACATATTCATTTAAAGTGTCAAAAAATGCATTTACTGAAACAAATTAGTGCTTGATTACTATGTGTTCAGTAATGTGTTTGTCCTTCTGCTTTTTCACATCTTTTTATCAGCTTCAAGTGTACCAACACCATCTGTTTTCTCTGAGGCTGAGAGACAATGGATGGTTAGATGAAATGGTCCTTAGAGCTAGTTCTTTTTTTCTCTCTTCCATAGTTTGTGTGAAAGGCTTTCTGTCATCTCAACAACTCTGGCATGCCTTTTGTTTTAAATTAGATACAAATAACTTAATCGCTGTTTATTATTATTATTATTCATGAAGTAGTTTCTGAAATAGACAGCAATTAAATTATTTAAAGTAAATAAACTCTGCTCATAGTCGACACTCATTTCTTTATAACCATTAAAGAAAAAAGAGAAAGTTACAAGCAAGCTGAATTATGGTGATTTTTTTTTCTTTAAGATAAAAGCAAAATTTATACTTTTATTTTATGGCTCAGCAAAGACAACCTCCTGCAGTTTGACAGATGAAGGTAAAGGAAGTGTTTGGTAGGTCATGATTGCCAGCTGTAAACCCACCCACGTTTAAATGACTAACTTATGAGGAGCGAGGAGAGACGGAGCCTCCATAGTGACATTTAAAAAAAAAATTAAAAATTGCGAGATCTCAACTTTCAAGTTTTTGACTGCCAGCCGCTCAAACATTTTCAAGTGTGCCCTGTTCAAGTGGACCCAGGGGGTGAGTCGTCTGTTGCGATAGCGGAGAGCCAACAACAACCATAACGACCATTATTCATTGCGTTATTACATTGGGGGAAGTTATTACAATATTGAAAGTTGGAAATTTTCACTTCCCCACAAACCTAATAGTTAAAACATAATAGTTTTTATGTTTGCGGGGGAAGTGAAAATCTTCAACTTTTCAATATTATAATAATTTGTTACCCACAGGATTACGTTTGGGAAATAGCCTGTTATGTTTGTAGTAGGCAGCGGCTATTACGTTTGTGGGATTATTGTAAACACACGTATCTGTAAACACACTAGTAGAGTTGTAACAATGTTCTGTTAAACTGTAGCGACTTTGACCGGACTTCCTCTGGACTACAATGGTTCGCCATGACAATGGGACAAGCCAGCTGGGGGTCTACTTGAACAGGGCGCACTTGAAAATGTTCGAGCGGCTGGCAGTCAAAAGAAACTCGAGATCTCGAGTTTGAAAGTAGAGATCAGCTCTGTATAGCTCTGCTTAAATCTGTACTTGATATTTTTGCCATAGAGTGGGAAAATTACTCCACTTTTAAACTTTCTGACAGGCCTGGAGATGACATGAACTGGAAGTGTCTGATTCAGTGCCCATGTTACTGTAGAGTTGAAAATTAGATGGATATCAACGCTTTGGTGGCACTGCTACAGTTTCTGGGACTGTAAGTTACATGTGTGCAGTAGTTGGGGGAACTCGTGGGACTCACTGCCACATGTATTTGGCACAAAAAGTTGAAAGGGAAGGAAATAACAGTACAGAGTAAAATCCACCAGTATCATGTAGACTTTGCTACACCTGGCTGTGATAATTAGAATGTCTGGTTCATTAGAACATATTCAGTAGCAAAATACAGTTTTGATCACACCTGTTGCCACAATCTTGCTTACATTATCAAATGTATCCATCAACAGAGACGTGTTCTTCCCTTTCGCTCCATGAATAGTGACATTTCTCAGTCCCATGTACTCGCTGATTAGCTGCGAAATGTCATCCACTTTCTTATGTGGCTGTTTTTGTCTTGAATGTACAGGTTTGTTTCACTTGGTTGGTTTGGAAATTAAAGACCAATGCAGTGCCAGCATACTGGCAAAAAAAAAAAAAAAAGTCTCTGCTCTTCTCTGCAGAGAAATGGGAAGAGAAAAGATTTTTTTCCTCTCGTTTTTCACGTTGAGTGACTCAATTTCACGCTCTATTGGCATATCTGGGGTGACGCGCCATGAAATCAGTCCAATTCTGGGATTTCAGAGGAACAGTATTTTGAAACCTCCTGAGATACGTGGTCATATTACTTTCTCAACCTCTGGACAGATTACACTATTATGTGACAGTTGCAAAAGGTAAAGACTGCGCTGACGGTATGTTCCCTACGTTGGTAAACTGGTTTCTAACTGAAACTATTGAACAAATCACAAATGATTTCAACCAAGAGCATCAATTCATTTTGTAACTCAAACTTTTTTTTTTCCAATAGCCAAAGCTGAGAAACTGAGAAAAAATGTACTGAAAACAGTAAGTTTACAACAAAAGTTGGTTATAAAGAGTTTAAACACTACATAAGTCTGATGGAATATAAAAATAAGGTTCGAGAGTGGGGTTCAAGGTCTCAAGGCACTTTGGCTTTCTTTACATCAGAAGGAACCCCCTCTTATTCATTGCATTACATTAATTACTGTCACAAAGGTTATAATAATGTTCAGTTTGTTCAAACTGAGTTGCTGTTTCAGCTTTTAAAAGATAAAATTTACCACTAGTTTGATCCCCTATACTGTAGACGAAATGCAATTTGACACAGTGGCACAAGTAAAATACATAAATGGAATACAATACATACAAGATAAATTATAGGCACTAAATAGAATAAATCTGCATGCACAGTACATTTGTAAATTGTGTGATGTGATGACAGTTTAACTGAGTGGTGTACTAGGAGCTACTGGGTGCTGCAGTGTGATGTATGATGACATACGAGCCATCTAAGCGCTTTAAAGCATGTGGTTGGATGAGTCTGTGGCTGAATGTGCTCTTGAGCAGCTTCAGCTCAGCAAGGAGAGGATAAAGTTCTTGACTGTGCCTCTGTACTCCTCCCCCTCCTCATCCGTGATACAGCAGACATTGGAGGAGTCATCTGAGAACTTCTGTAGGTGGCACACTCGAGGCGAAGCAGAAGTCAGGTGTAGAGGGTGAACAAAAACATGACAGTATTGTTCTTTGGGGTATGCCAGTGTTGCTTGTCATCACGTCTGACAAGCAGCCTTGCAGTCAGACATACTGCGACCTGTCAGTAAGGTAGTCTGTAATCCAGGCCATAAGGTCCTGATCGCCTGCTTTACAGAGAGATTCTCAGCCAGACAGCGTTGAAAGCACAGGAGAAGTCGAAGAACATGATACTCAGAGTACTTTGTGGCTTCTCCAGGTGTGTGGAAGCACTATGGAAGCAGGTAGATGATGGTAAAATCTGCAGCAGGTCAAGGCGGTTTCAAATCAGGGGCTTGAGGTCTTCATAATGTGACATCACCACATGCCTGAAGTCACTTGGGAGTGGTTGGGTTTACTTGGGCGCAGGAATATAAAAAGAATGTCTTCTGGCTCTTGAGCACCTTTAACCTTAGGGAGGGTTTTTTATTTTATTAAAGGATTACTCCTGCCAGCTGCTCTGCACACACACAAGGGATGGGTGGGAGGAGAGGCAGAGAGGTGAAGTTGAAAGAGGGAGAAAAGAGGAGGTCTGGAATGAGAAGGTAGTCCATGGGAGTCAATTGAGATTCTCGCCTAAATACTCAAGCATATGATTTTTCCATGTTGTATATTATTCCAGGTAATATAATAACATGTTCTGTCAGTGTGATCTAGATTTTCTGGGAGAGAGAAACTTGTTTTCTGAAATGGCCTTAGAGACTGCAGGCACAGTCACTTTGGAGGAAATGAGCACAGTAACTGAAGCTAAACAAGAGAAGGTCGGCAGGCAGCAGGGGGGACAGGCTGAAGACTAGAAGGAGTGGGCACACTGCTGGGAAAGACTGTAGGCAACTGAAGAGTGCAAGCTTGAGTCTAGTGATCGCCGGCTGGTGGTAATCCACAGGAGGAAACTGGTGGGTGACTGAGCAGAGAGAGAGAGATGGAGACGGGTGGACTGCAGGACCATAACATAACTATGGGAACTATGTCAGTTAAACCACACAAAGACAAGCAGATACAAAAATAACTGTGAGCTAAGTTAGAATTTCAACTCATCACTCCCTTGTCAAGACAAATTGACAAACTGAAAAGAGGAGGTTGAAGTGACTGCCTTAAATACTCTGGAGCAACGAGCAGCAGCTGGGTGGTAATCAAAGAGATGCAGAACAGCTGGGGCTGTAGCTGAATGAGGACAGACTCAAGAACTGAACCAGTGACAACTTTCAGCTCCATCTCTGCTGAGTAAGCTGCAACAGGAAGCTTACATGTGATAAATGCAAATACTCATGCAGTGTATGTTGCGTTAAAGTTGCTATTTGTTTATCTGTCCCTGTAGGCTCCTAAAATGGTAGTAGTGTGCACGAATGAATGCTCATGCAATTTTCACCTTTCATATATTTTCTTTATGTTTTACTTGTCATTTCACAGCTGTGCATTGGTTGTAATTAGTTTTGGCAGGTAAGGTCAATTTACATGGACCCTATATGCATATTTAGCAGAATGTCACCATCTTCTCTTGTATTAAACAGTTTTACTATCAAAAGCATCCTCTAATGACATCAGTGGCTAACTGGGTGCTCTGGTAGCTCACCGAGTAGAGCAAGAGTCAAATGTAACCAAAGGCTGGAGTCCTTACTACAGTGACCTGGATCCTGTGCTGCATCCCACGAATTGCCTGCCTGATGTAATAAAAAAGCAGAAAATGTTGCAAAATATTATTCTGTATTCCAATCTATATTTGGCACAAAGTTTTATGTTGCACAAATAATAGTGAATGCATAATTAGTGTAAAGTAGTAAAGTGTAAGAGTATCGTTCATAGGATTAAAGATTAAGTCAAACAAAAAGAGAGGAACATGGGAGTCCCCCTGGTTTAGGGATTAAGGCACCAATGTCAAACACAATGTCTCCACAGTAGTTCATATCTAGTAGTAAATCTTTGGTGTATCCGTCTTTCCCTCATTTCCTGTCTCTACTATTGTTTTAAGGCATACAAATTCCCCCTAAAACACACTGGGGGAGGCAGAATTGCATTTTATGAAGTATATGGAGTATTAAAAATCTGATGATAAAGCAAAGGTGGTTAAAAAAAAAAACTTCTTTGATATAAAATTCACTTTAAACTGTCAGTCATCATAGAAACACTCAACCTTCTCTGTCTCATACGCTCCACCTTTCACACTCATTGCACAGATGCAGTAGCCACCAGGACCGGTTAGAGTTTTTCACTTTATAGCAGGGCAGGTATTTAGCATCCTTCTCAGGGATGTCATCTTCTTTCAATCTCAAACCCCAGTCCCAGGAGACAGGAGCTGATCATCTGGCATTGCAGTCCTCTCCCTACCTCATCTGTCTGTGTAGTTGTAACACTGGCAGGTTTCTTAGCTGGAATAGAGAGACTGGATGTTTTATTTTGTTTTTTCAAGACATGCTGTGTAGATCTATTGTTTTATTTCTTGACATCTGCCTTTTTCCACCTTAAATAAAACATGATAGTTTCATGCGATCTGAGAGAATTCTACAAAAAAACAAGAGTTTGTACCAACACTTTAAATATGGATTTAACCAGCCTCATTACTTTTTGTTTGGATATTTTGTATGCAGCATGCACCAACAGTAATACATCAGCTTGACCTGTATGATAGTAAATCCATCCATCCATCCATCCTTCCATCCATCAATTATCTATAGCTGCTTATCCTTCACAGAGTCGTGGGGGGTTGGAGCCAATCCAACTAACACTGGGCGAGAGGTGAGGTACACCATGAACAGGTCACCGTTGAGTGTTTCATTTAAATTGCTTTCTATCACGTTCGGTCGTACTTCCACTTAATATTTAAATGGAACTACAGCAATAGTAAATGTTCACAAGTGATACACAGGCAACTTTTGAGAACAACTAATTAGAAGTACTAGTATCTTTAAGAGCCTGCTTACACGTGGTTTACACATGAATCCTGGGTGATTGGATCCAATGGACAACAAGTGGACAGCTCTAGGTACATCAGTTAATTTAATCTGCCATTTGGATTCATCTCACTTCCCTGCTCTGTATGCAAATATACGCCTAGGCTAGGCTTATGTACATCATTTTAGTTTGCAAAGACCACGTTTGTTGTTTTTGACCAGCATTTCAACATTTTTTAGACAAAGACAGAAATAACTTTTTTTTAGAAATTACAAGAAGTCCCAAATCATTAAGATTTTTTCATAAACAGCATTTCATAAAGTTTGTTAAGTTTCTCCAAACTCATCAACCCACAAAACTGCAAACTTTCTTCCTGAGTGACAAAGAAGTAGTCTATGTTGGTTACTGCATCTGTAAAAATGTTTATCATCAGTAAAATGTTGTCATCTCTCATGAATTCACTGTATATTGTGTTGAAACTCTGAGTTCAAACACATAGCTGCTAAATGTTGGCAGGTAAGATGCACTTCAAACACAGAGTAACCACCGGTACAGAAATACAGACCAAATCATGGGCTGCAGGGAAAACATAGGTCTTCCTATTGATTTCAATGGGAGTTGTTGATTTTCACTACAATACGGCTGTTAAAACCAGGTGTAAACAGCCTCTGAGCACATACAGTGGAAGGAAAGTAAAAGAAGATATATACATATTTACTTTGCTATCCATGCCTGTAAATGTGTAGGTGTATATGTCCTGTTTATGTAGGTATATGTTTAGATCTGTGTAGTTATTTTGTAGTGTTTATCTAGATTTTTACACCTCTGACCTTCACAGCTTAGTCACATTTTCATACTTCATGTACCAAGTTAAGGTTGTATTATGAACAACTTTGAATCCCCTATCTTGATTTGATTTGGTATATACCCGTGCTTACAAGACTAACTGTTCTTTTTCTCCACACACATAACTGTTTGGCCAGGAAATATTAATCAGACAAAGTGTGGCTGGAGGATATGGGGTTGGTTCTTTCATATTTGTCTAAAACACGCTGGACTGAACACCTCTTCAACAGTCTGATGGAGAAAACTCTGTATGCTTCATTCACTTGTATTTGCTTTATGTTTTCTTTTGGAAATGTGATTTGAGAATGCCAAACTGACCAATCATATTCCTCATATTTGACTGCCAACAAAGCATGCTACAGATTGTGTAATTGCATTTTGTTGTATTTGTTGTACCATAGTCTTAAAGTGAATAAACTTACTTGTTTGTTATGTGCCAATTTTGGCTGATCAATTTGTCACTGTATGGCACATTAAATTCACAGGTTTATGCATGACCTGCTTATAGGCTACACTGTACTTGAACACTCATTTGGTTGAATGTATTTTCTGAGGGTTACAAGAGGCCAAGCCTGGATGCTTATACTGTAAAGTAGAGTGTAGTGCTAATGCGTATTTTACCATCTGATTTGAATTAAGCAGCTAGTACTGGAATACGCTCTTGTTATATTTACATACATCTGATAGAATCAATTCAACCTCAGAGAAATTTGTCCACTAAGGTGAAAAGGCTTGACCATAGAAACCCTGGCAGCAGTAGTTTTTCTGCCGAGAGCATGCAGCACCAGTCCCTAAAAGAAATTAACACTGGCATAAATACATCTTATCTGAATTACAGAGGTCGATTTAAACCATTGAGAAAAAGTGTGTTTTATTCAACATCACATAGGCTTGCCTTGCCAGTTCAAACTCCCATAACCCCCTGGAAACTCTCTGCAGGGGGGTCTATATGTGTATGGACAACCTACAGAGTCTGTGAAGGTTCTCTGCCGTCCAGGTCATCTTCCTTTGAGAAGAGTTAAATCTAGTGCAACTGGAGATCCATGAACACATGTCACCTTTCATCCAGAAGGCTTCTTCAGAACTTCTTGTTGCCCCAAATTTAACTTGTCTCAAGGGAGAAAACTATGTTTAATTTAAGGCCTTTCCTGAGGCCAAGAAAATCTGGGAATGGTCTTGCAAAGAATTGTAAAGAAACTGCTGTGTGTGCTTGTTGCCCCTTCATTATGACTATCATCATTAAAAGCAATTAATGCAAAATTCTTGCTATTCCATAATTTATTGCTGCTGGAGAAAAGCAGCTTCCCAAAGTGTGTGTATATATATATATATATACCACCATAGTGGGTGCCTTTTGCAATACATTTAGGGAATATAAGAGGAAACTTCACAAGCAGTACAACTGGACTTCATCTTACTTGTTTGAACAAGAAGAAGACTCACAAAATTATCTGTTTTTGACATTAAGAAATGATGGAAACTCAATTTGGATGAGAGCCTCTTGGATTCTGAGCTAACATTGCCTCTAATGATATTCTTTATGATCTGACAAGGCCATACTTCTAAGATGATAATCCACTCCATATCCTGCTGATTACCTCAAATTTGCATACCCTTACAGCCATTAAGTGTTTAACCTAAATTCTTTGTTCTCCTTTGACCGGGGATATTTTCAGGCTCTCAGAGGCTCATTTCTACTGCCCTTTCCTCTCCCACTGTGAGTCAAGGAGGAGGCTTTAGTATATTTTAAAAACAGATTCCAGTTCAGGCATGTTTAATGATCTTGTTTTACCATAATATAATTTGGTAACGTCAATAACACACATTAACTAGTTCATTTTTTGTTTATATAAGGACCTGTGTGTTTTATCAGGGCATATTATAATTTTGATTTTCATTTTGGGTTAAGTGTAATTTATTCCAATTAGTTGGATTTTGATATGGCTTGCATTCCCAGTGGTGTCTGTTACTTAGCCAAATGAATGCCTGAGTCTGTTGCATGTAAATTTTAACACTACAGAAGGATCCACAGTAGTTTCGACAGAAAAATCAAATGCATTAAACTAGTATAAATATGAGGCTTTCTTCTTATTAAAGATACAACACTTGTTAAGGTTAGCTTTGATAGGCTGTATAGGTGTCCAATTTTTCCATCCCCTCCCCCTGTTTACTGTGCATTATTTGGGAATCAAATGATGTAGTTCTAATTCCTGAATAATGGTGTATCGTTTAAGGTTAGTCTTATACCCTTTTGTAAAGATCACTGTTTTTTTCTGGTATGTGTACGCGAACAGTACCTCATATGCTTAAGACTGTATTTAAGGTATTTTCTAACATAGCTTACCTTTCCTATTTTCTTATGAAGTGAGATGTGCATAGCACAAAGATAAGGACAAGCTGCAAAAGTCAAACCATGGATTCAAATTTCATTTTACACACTGTTAAAAGCAGTAACCTTTAAAGACTTATATGCACTAATCTAAGCAGACACCCAGAAGACACCCCAATAAACCATAGCTAATGCTTTGAGTGTCTTGACCTTTGTTATAAATCAGTGAAAACACATCACTCTTATCCATGATTAATTTAATCTGCTGATTTTCATATAACAAAATTAAATAGTTTCAAGTGTGATGTTCTTTTTTAAACATCATAATTTCAGGCCGAGGTTCTTAAAGGAACAGTGTGTAGAATTTAGTGGCATCTAGCAGTGTAGTTGCTAATTGCAACCCCCTCGCCAGACCTTTTCCTTTCTAGCATGGAAGGAAAAACTACGGAGGTCACTAAAAGCAAAAAAAAAAAAAAATGTGAAAGGGCCTATCTATAGCCTGTCATTAGTTTACCTGCACTACTGTAGAAATATAGTCGACTCTCAAATCAACTGTGGAAGAGGAACCTCGGCATTTGTAGATATAAAAATCTCATTAAGTACTTATAAAATCTGATAATTAATTCAGGTGATTATACACTAATGAAACCATAGTTATTTTCTGCTATATTCTGTAAATAGAGCCCCCTAAATCAAGTCCTTCTAAACATGTCAAATGTCAGTAAGGTGAAACAGGATGCCCTCTTTTCAGGAAATTTTAGTTGGACATTAAAAGATGGGCTCCATATTTCCATTTTCTCTGAGTGAAATCTAATGTGATGAAGATGAATATGATCAAATCCAATTACACTTTGCAGTCATCACTTATGGCAGTCCCTGTGATATATTTCCACGAGTAAGGCTGTGCTGAACTTGAAGTTCTGATAATGATGATTACTGTCCATGTTACATTTTAACGATAATGTCAGACCAAAGGAAAAGAGCATTGGTAAACTTGAAAAGAGTTGGCATGCACAAATTAAATAAATAAAAAATTAAAACTTTTGATGTCCACATTCTTTTGATGTCTACATTCACAGCAATCTAAAAAATAAACCTAACTTGGAACTTAACTTTTGTAGTATCATTGTAGTATAGTATAGTATAGGGTTATATACAGAGGAAAATATAAGCACAGCCATAGCTTTTTTATATAACAAGCAGCATTAAAGCAGGAATGTTTTTATCTTTATACACTGACATCAGGAAAGCTTCCTTCAGAAATAAATGCTTTCTTCCAATGGATTTCTTGACATATATTCTGCAGAAATTAATGCTTTCATCCAGGGCCATATCACACTTCACATCCTGGAACTGTGCACCAAATCATCCTATTGTTTTAAAGGCAATATGTGTAAAATTGTGTTGATGATTTTTCAATGCCACTTGTCCTCAACCTTACTTCCTCTGAAGAACAAAACATTGACACATTTAAGTGTCTGTGAAACAGCTTTTAAGAACCCACAGTGTATTTATGTTTAGTATTAAAGCAGGAAATAGTGTGGGTGGATAGGTGAACAAATGTTGGTGTACTATAGAACTCAGATACTTTTTATTTTCTCTTTTTTATTCATTGTGTTTTGTTTAAAAGAGGATTGCACAAATGTTTTACTTTTGATCTGTTTTTGAATCTGACCTGACCATAACCTAATGACAAGAATACTGCATTATTCATACATTACACTCCCACGTGGCATGCCTGTAGCAACCACTGTGCTTGCTTTCACTTCTTTGAATATTGCAGTGTTGATGAATGTACTGCTTATTCATGTTGACTTTAAATTAATGAATGAAGATTCATTGACTTCATAGCCTTTCATTACACTGAATCATTTTACGTCTATCATAATATTTCATCATTTACAGCAAGTAAAGTTTAATAGAAAGTGAATGTGTACACAAGAAATGAGTGAGAAACAAGACAGTAACAACACATGTTTGTGTACAAACCTCTAAAGTGATCTCTAAAACTTAGAGATATCAAGTGTGTCCGATTTTTTTGTTTGGTTTTTACACACATAAGCTCCTACCTTGATTTTAAAAGTCAAATAGAAGTGTGAGGTTAGTCCTCTGCGTGTGTGTCTATGTGTTTCTTGGAACGCAGGCGGTCATTAAATAATCATCTCGTGTCTGACTTTGTTTAAATCAGATATGGAGAGCTTTTTTGTCCTTCATGACATTTTGATCTCTGCTTTGTCATTAAGTGTGGGGATGTGATGAAATTTACATAGCCCTAATTCTTCAGCCTGCTGACAACATATTTTTCCAGTGACAGCCATCTTTAATATTTAGAAGAGTACTTTCCAATGCCCTTCAACTGTGCCTGCAGTATTAATGTATCCTTAATGGGAGAGGTTCCATAAACGAGCCTCAAATGGAGCCAGACATTTTAATGCTTGCAAGAATGGCTGTTATTTCCACACTTAACCATAATAGTCTTTATTGCATATTTAATAAAGTGTAGGCTTGTATTAATTGTTTAGCAGCCAAGGACTTCATTAAGTGGTTGTGATGTTCTGGATGGGTTTTTCCCCAGTCTTTAGCATCCCTTTGTCCCTTCTCTTCAATTCTAACTACATACAGCACAACACAGATAAAATGAATTCCTTTTTATAGCTACTTTTCATTCAGTCACAGTGGTGGGATGCCTTTGCGGTGAGTGGGTAGGATTATACAAGGAAAGTTATTGTGTTATCGGTACTAGTTAATAACCTTTTTTTTGAAAGCTAATAACAGCATTTTCTTTAAACTTATGGTAATTACTAAATAAGGCAAATAAGGCATGGTGCTCCACAATTTGAAAAAAAACTATTTAATCACAAGGATGTTGTTCACATCCTGCAATAACACAAGTTCATTTGTTTATCCTCTGCACAGCAGACACAGGGTAAACTTTGAAATCAAAGGATTATTTGTCGCAAAGCTGAATAAAAAGCTCCATAAAATGGAATATGCAGTAATAGACAAGCAAATAAATGAAATAAATGTGAATAAAATTAAAAACTAAAGGTGGCCAAATGCTCCTCTTAATTGATACTCTAGTCTAACCTTGCCTGTCTGCTGCTTGGTGTTGGGCAGGTAGTACAGCGCAGTGAGTTTTTAAGAGTTCAATGTTGTCAGCGTAAGAGCAGTGCTGAAACAATAATAATAAAGTTGAGGTCCAAAGATGATGACGATAGGGCATCCCGGTGACCTAAAATAGGTGAC
This sequence comes from Larimichthys crocea, assembly GCF_000972845.2. Taxonomy (NCBI): domain Eukaryota; kingdom Metazoa; phylum Chordata; class Actinopteri; family Sciaenidae; genus Larimichthys; species Larimichthys crocea. The sequence continues at coordinate 26,301,440 of NC_040018.1, read as the reverse complement.
TTATTTTCTCTCCTAAAAGCAGATTATCTACAATTACTATTTCTCCAACCTCTGGGAAAGTATTAGCGACTTATCTTTATTATTGTGGTGTTTAAATGTGACGATTGAAATTGTTGATGATAATCAGCGTGTTTGTGATCCTGCTCTTTGAATTCCTGCAGCTGGGGAAATTAATTCCAGTCAACTGACATTTCTGTAAAGCTCTCCATCTCTTTGTTTTCTTGTGCTGCTGTTTCCATTTCCCCAAGAGGCTGCATAAATAACAAGCTATTCCACTCTAGTATAGTCCATCACTACAGTAAACAACGGTTTTATCTGGTCTGAAATTAAATTGAATTGTTACTATTCCCAGTTTGTCCGGAGAAATTGATGCAATAAAAGATTAGCTTCACATCATTATAGTGGAATTTAAACATAAGCTTACAATTAATAACCTTATATGATTAAAAACCCTGAAAGTACTTGTGATTCAATGGGGTTTTAATTTGATTATGGAGTAATTTAATGATAAAATTGTAGTTTCGCAGTCTTTCGTGAGCTTGTTTACCATCAAATCAACAAAAAGCTCCAGACTCCATAACTTGTCAAAATCATTGGTTATATCAGAGGAACAGCTTGTGCCGACTTTCACCATTATTGGACCTACAAAACAGAAAGATATGTTGGCCTCCAAAGGTCAAACTCACATAAGAGGGGGTGCTACACTCATTAGGAGTCAACTGGAAAGTTTTGAAGCACAGTCCTTGCCTTTTGAACTCACTTCAAAGACATCAGAGTGCTTAGTACTGTGGTTTGACAGCTTCGCACTCGTAAGGACAGCATGATCTTTGTCCCCTTTTTACCATTTAATTCCCTGAATGGATTTGAGCTAATTGAAGATCATTATCATGATGCTATGATGTATTAGAATGATGTCGTCCTTCTTGAAGACCTATAGAGGCATTAGGAGAAAAACGGGAAAAGATGTCTTTACAGCTGCTGAAAAAATAAAATGTAGCTTTTTTTTGTTTTACTTCACTTCTTCACAGTTGCAGGTTAAACAATGATTACTGAAAGTTATTGCTGCAAATCAAATCTGCAGCTTTAAAATGACTTCTATAACAATACAGCCTTGCTAACCGAATGAAAGTCGTGACACTCTCTTGACCAGAATAGGTGGCTTCAGTAAGGACAAAGCCAAACTATGTCTTCCTGTGGGTGCACTAAATCCAAAGTTGATAAACACTTGAGTTAGCACCCCTGTGATTCAGCACACAGTCTAATGTACTAAGTTTGATAAGTGAAGGGCAAAACCACCCTCATGCATTTTCATCAGCAGCCTCTGGACAAGGCTCAGACACACATTTCAATACCTCAGAGAGCCCTTACACAACAGATAGGCAGACTTTATCTGTAATGTACATCCCAGAACAGCCATTATTGGAAAGAGGTTGTGAGGATGTCGTATTGAGGAGACAGTTAAAAAGGTTTAATGAGAACTTGGATACTTGCTTAAAAAATTTACGATAAAGGATAAACCGAGAGTGTCCGTCGATAGACAAGCCTCAGCAAAGACTAAATAGAACACCTAAATTTGGATTAAGGAGCAGATATACCGCCGACTGTGGCTGTTAGTATATGTGTACTGCAGGTATACAGTACAGTAGTTCACTAGAGCTTTGTAATAGGGGTCAATATGTTGACTCCTTTCCTATGTAAGGCTTGTCTAAACCCTCCAATGCATGGTCTATCTCAGCAACCTTTCCCTGACAGCAGAGAATGCCAGCTATAAATACTGCTGGCCAAGAACATGACAATATCCAGATTAAATATACAAATGTGGTTTATGGACATCAGCAACCAGCCATCTATAACTAAAATTGAGTGGGCATAACTGTTGCATGAATGTTGTTTTAAGGAAGTTAAAGGGAGTTTTAACTGGGTATGATAGAGTCTCAATTTAATACTTATGCCTCTATATTACCACGTAAGCAAATGAGAACTTTCAGCGAGAAGGTTGGCTATTATTTCTTTTTCTGTAATTGAAAATGCCTGGTTTTCAGTCTGATTCTCCAAAAAATTAAATTAAATGATTTATGCCATGGACACCAGAACAGCCTTAAATTTTCTGTGGCAAACTTTTGCAATGTTAGGTATGTTAAAAAGAAAGATTTTTCTTTTGAGAATTTAATTTATTTTTTTATTACAGATACTTCAGTGGCGACAGCAAAGAGAAAATCGATCAATGAACAAAAGCAAGTTAAAAGGGACGGTGAAAGACATGAGTCAACCCTCGGATGGAGAGAATTGCAGAATTTGAAAAGATTAAAAAATCTTAGACACATATTTACCCTTTATTGATTATTACAAAATATGATGCATTGTTTTAAACAATATGAATTTACATTAGTGGTTATAACAAAGACAACTTTGGCTAAGCAACAGTAGTTTCTATAAAGTTGAAGGGCTGGACCACTGTTAGCAATAAACCTTTTTATGACCAGTTAAGTAAGCTGGTTTATGAAGAGTACTACAGCAAAGTTTAAAGGAAACCGAAACAGTTATTATCTTAAAGTCACAACATCCAACAAAAAAACAGTATTAAATGAAAGTTGCATCTTTCTTTCACTTGTGTACTAAAATAAATGTACACGCTTGCCAGATCAAGACCTTTATGACACGAGGCAGCAGTCCTCATGGGAAATGGCATCTTTATTCCAAGAAACACTCCTGCTTTTGTTCACACAGTATGCCTAAATCAACAGAAATTCCTTGTAGTTGCTTTAAGCTCAGAAAATGCATGCCAAACCATTTGCCTTCCATTTCCTTTCTGTACTTTATTCACCACTCTCAGAAATGTCTGACAAGGTTTGGCTCAGCAAGTAAATATTGTACTCAAAAAGTATTTTAGAAACAAATCATGTTGTGAAACTATGAATAATGAGCCTTATTATGGCATAAGGCACCATGAAAAAGATTTTTATTCCTCCATTTCATCTGTTGTATACAGTTTATCCATCAATCTATCCATGAATTAAAGTGTATATACAATGACAAAAAAACATAAAAAGCCAGTATACATTTGTTTGTATAATAAATGTTATTGATGATTACTTATTGAGCAAATCCAGTTAATAGTTTGCCAGAGACATTTTTTTAGCTAGGACGTTCAAAAACAAGTTACTGCACAGTTTTGTCTGGCAGGTCGCTGATCATTCAGACCACATGTAGCAATGATCTCTCAGAAAAAAACAGCAACAGCTTATAGTCTGCAAGCTAATGCACTTTGAATGACACATATATGTGAACTGTGTTTTCTCAGATTGTGTGAAATGATGTCTGAGAGCAGAAAGCACTGGAGACATTTGGGGAATATCTCAAATCGTAAGACTTTTAACTTTAGCTTTGCATGATACCATAACCAGTGATTGTTTCTATATTATTCAACCATATAGTCTCAATACAGAGACTGCAACTTAAATTACAAAAAATAACTTTATTGTGGAAGACAGAAGAGTTTTTTTTCTGACCTTCTGTTTTGTGAGGTCTAGAAAACGTCCAAAGGGAGCAACTAAGAGGCATTCCTTCTGGGTGCCATAACTTCCTCAAGTTGGTCCTTTCATTGCAGATTCATCTTTTACTGAGTCACTGAACTTATCCCTCTATCAGGGAGTGACACCAGAAACCTAATATCAGCTGCTTCTACCCACAAGCCCTAAATTTCAGTCAATACGCAAAGAATGTCACTATGGGCAAGAGTTAGAACAAAGACTGACCAATAAATTGAGAACTCTGCTGGCAGTGCTTCTAAAAAGGTTATCCTTATGGGGCACCACACGGTAACTCACAGCCTTGAGTCATTTCCAGTAGAATCACAACATTGGGGCTAGGTAGCAGTTGCTGCCCACAAGCATTCAGCTGTGCCTTGCTAAACTTCTGGTAGCAGTAGGCATTTTTACAGCATGCTTAGCTTTAGGGGGGAATACTTGTGCAGGTAGGCGGCTGTCAGGGTTGTCATTTCCTGAGAGTAAAACACAAAGATACACAAACACTTGAGGCAGATCATCCTACACTGAGAAATCCATTTTTCCCAAGATAAAACCATGATCCATGAACCATGAAGAAATGGACAATATTGTCTGCAAATAGTATTGATTCCACCGTGTAAATTACCAAATCTGACAGCCTCCAGACTGAGCTGTGTCTTGATTTCCTGTTAATGTACATTAAGGTTGATTTTCGCAAATAGTGGTTTTAAGGGGGCAATAATTGTTTTGCACCTATCACCATTATCTGTGAAATTTAATAGATTTTATGAAACAACCGGGGCCAAACATAATTAGTAGATATGGCAACCAAACATGTTGGTAGCCTAGTTTCTGACTGGAACACACAGTGTCTGAATAAATCCATCCATCCATCCATTACATAATGGCTTATCGTCATCAGGGTCTCGGTGAGGCTGGAGCCTATATGTCTGAATAAATACAGACAGATTTATAATGAACTGGTTTAACACACTCGAATCTAGACTTTATAGAGTCTTAGTCACAGCACTTATTGCTGCACTAACGCATTCTTTTCACACTATACCTTGATAGTTCCCTTCTCTGAAAGTTGCTTTGGATAAAAGCATCAGCTAAATGACTGAATGTAAATGTCTGTGTTTTCACAAAACTGAGAATAAAAAGCCAACATATTCTAATAATGACATCTAATTTAAATATATTTGCCATACTCTATATTGATGAAAGGTTTTCAAGGTTTCAGGTCATACAAACGTCATATATGTTAACATGCACACTGTATCCTATTGGTACGACTATACATAAGGGTATGAAAAGACGTAACGTAAAACCAGTTTTTAAGGTTATTAAACAAAAGTATTTTATTAAATGAAAGTTCAGATTGTTTTTAACTAAAGGAGGTGAGGCAAAAGGGAACTAAGTGCGAGCGAGTGCTGTTAAACGAACAAACAAATATAACAAAAAGAGAACTCTAACAGAGCCTATAATATCTAACTAGAAAACCAAAACGAGAAAGAAAAACCTCACTATCTAGATCTAACGCTAAATAACAAAACACACATCCAAAACAGCACTCCTAAACTAATCGGTCTAACAGAAAACGGCGGCAGCCGTAACACCTATTTATAAATCATATCTTGTTTTTGATCATATGTTGGATGTGATGTCTACATGGAACATTCAGTATGGTAACTTGGGTTTGATGTACCAGGGTATAAAAATCCTGTGTATCAGTAAGTTATCGCACTGACACTAAACTGCAACTTGTGTTTATAAAGTGTGCAACTATACTAATCCAAATAAAGTCAATATAATAATGTGTAGTGTACCGCAAAATAACAGATGGAGTTTACATAAAACACCAACAGTCTGTCATCTTTGTGTTTTAGCAATTGTGGATACATTTTCTTTTGTTGATGGCAGCCTGGACTCTTCCTGCTGGAACTTATTAGCAGTAAATGAAGATGAGAAAACAAGTGATCATGGATTTATCCTCCTCATTATAGGTGTATATCAGCGTGTAACTCATAATTATACAATTTATCATCATGTTGCTTCTTTTTTTTTTGGCCTTTTATAGACTGCAGACGTCCAAGTCAAGTTTCCCAGGCCAAGGATTAAGTGTTACGTGGGTTTCTGTAATCAGGAATCAATGATTACATGCAACAAACACATAAATGTGATAATCCCCAAAGTTAAATCAAAATCAGGTTACTAGTAGTACACATTTGTTATCAGCAGTTACTCTACAGTTTCCTTCACAAAGTCAGCAGACTATCAGTGGGTGTACAAGTGTTGGCAGCTAATTACATTATGATGCAGAGATCGTGCCCATGTGCTGGACACACATACCAACACAGGCACACACACATGGAGTATGTTACACTCTGCAGAGCAACACTGACGGAGAGCCTGTTTGTTTCCCATCTGTCTATCCCTTTCAGTCTACTGAGCTGTTCTCTGTCTTTTCTGCTGGTGGAATTTCACTCAGTCTTAATTGATTTGTAACTGCGCCTTTGCCATTTTGATCATCCTGGCACAAAAACACAAATATGTGTGTTTATGCAACAGAACTTTTTTTCTTGTAATATTTGGACAAGTATTTATTAAAACAGTTGGAAGCTCTTATGACAACCAAAATCTTCCAGATCTTCTAAATCTTCTGACTGCAGTCATGTTTTAGCATGCTGCAGAATTAAATGGTATTTTTCTTGGAGGTGAATAAAATGCTCCAATGGTGTCCAATGAGATACACAATTTGTCTTATCTGGGCTTATAAATAGCATATGCTTTCCCTTATCATACAGATACACCATTAAACTTTCATTGCATTGATATTGAAAATATTCTCTAGACAAATGGACATCAGAAATCACAAACTAGCATGTTTGCTGCTTGCATGCTTGTTGTGTAGGACATATTAACAATTCAAGCCATGCATTGGAAAAAAAAAATCACTGATACAGGAGCATAACATTTAAAATTAAAATGTCAAACTTTCCCTTTTAGGCTCTGCTTCTATTGCATGAATTGATTGTTATTGATCATGACTGATGTTCATTGTTCAGCTCACAAATGTGATTTCCATCTTCTGTTTAGCATTTGGAAGAGAGACGTGACTAAAATGTAAAAGAGCATCCATCTCAGTTTCTTGTTTATTTTCTTGTTTTAGATGAACACTGATGGGGATTTCAACAACCTCTTGATTCTGTTGTGTTCTGTAAATCATCAGGGCTGTAGGTCCAACGTTCAACTGTACATCAGTAACTAGGCTGTTACCCTATAAAGACAAATAGAGGTCGCTGCAGATAATGCAATAAAGGATATTTGACTTTTCTTTGCAGCAGAAGAGAACTGTCTGATATTACAAATAAACTTGTCTGGTACTGGGCAAAATTACAAATTTTCCCTAAAAACTTAGTTAAACTTCAATTTAAAATTCTGCACCTGAAGCCTCCTACAACAACATCTGAAAGGTGAACATGTTTGCTAATTTTTTCTCCCTAAATTTGGGCTTAACAGGGTTAAGATAATTACATGTGATCCCGGAAATCCTCCACAGATCCATGTTATAGACTGCTGTCTGAGGGAGGATGCATTTCAGTTGCATCTGGAGTTTTGTGTGCACCAGCCCATGAAAAGGTCAGTATGCAACTAATTACTGGTGTGAAACTAATTTACAGCACTAATTTTAGTCTCATCAGATGTTCATTGTGGGTTGATAGATGAAATAAATACTCTAACATCACTGATAATGTTACAGCAGTGCTAATATGCTCAGCAAAGGGTTGCCTGAAGGACTATCAAGGACATAATTCAGAGTTTGCACTTTTTATGTGTACACAATGAATGTCAGTGACATGTGTATGTTGTAGTTTATGTGGTTGATATGTCACTATTCTATTGTTGGAAATTTATGTTATGTAAATTGTATGTTCAAGAAACTTTTTTTTTTTGTCATTTTTTTTGTCTGTTCTTGTTTCTTATCTTGTCCTGTCTGAAAAAAATGTAAAAAAATGTTTTAAAAAGATTGAAATGACAATAAAGCAAGGCAGATAAAAGATTGCTGGATGGCCTGTCAGACTAGTGTGGTGGAGAAGGACATGTCTAGACTGATGCTATTATTATGAAGTGTACAATAGTCCTTTTTTTATTTTGCAATATAGATTGGCTTCAAGGGTACACTCAATTCAGACATCGGTCTGGGTCCGATAAGGCCTCCATTTTAATGGACTGGCAGCATATGCTGCTTCTGCAAAGCTGATAATGCTACATGATACACACAACTTTTTTACAAACATGCATCCCAAAGTTCCTTACGGAGCATTATTAGGTTATTATTAGGCTGTTATTACTAATTCTTCAGTTCCTCAGCTATAAAGCATGTGTCCATGAAAATAAAAGCAGGGAATATTTTGTTCTCCGTGTGTGAGAGTTACATTTTAGAAAAGAAAAGAGCCTCATCACCACAATACCAAAAGCATGTGGTGACATACTGTAGGGTACAACTTGAAATCAAAAACATAATATTAACAGTCGAATTTCATCATTTATTTTCACCTGATGAGATATTGATGCTTCCTATCATCCATCTTCTCTTTTGTTATATATATATTACATAAATAAAGCAGGCACAAAACAGAAGCTGTGGAACAATATGTCTTAACCTAAGTAAACTTTTTCATTGTTAAATCACTATTTATAAGAAAAGCAACATCAGTACTGGTTTGTCCTGTTCAGAAGAAAAACATCTGATGTCTACGAATTTACACACAAATTGTGTTAAAATAACTGCTCAATGTAATGTGAGCTTTGTTCTGACATTTAGTGTAATATGGTTTATTTTGAGCTTGACTTTAAAACTCTTTTCACTCCCGAGGCACTAACGACTGTGAAAAATAAAACTGACCTGCTCTGGAAAAATAGGTAAAACTTTTACCATTGGCTGTAGATCACAAATAACCTCTTGTTCCCTAGATGGACTAGAAATGCACTCAGAAAGTGCAAACGTCTGCCAAGACCAATAGCACAATCTAGTGATTTCTTTTCAATGTCTGTTATGTTTTGTTGTATGTTTAGTTGTGGCACACCATTCACTTATGATGGTTTCAAGCATGTGTGACAAATTCAGTTAATTTTGTCATAGACACCAGTGTTAGAATTGACCTGATCTCACAATGTTAACAAAAGGATCTGCTCAGAATTTTATGGATTCTTCTTTGGTCCAAGCTACACCAAGTTTCATAAAAACCATGCCAGTAGTTTTTCCATAATCCTGCTGGCAGACAAATGGCACGGAGAACATAACCTCCTTGGCGGAGGTATTAAAAGGTATTAGCTCTATCTATCAAGGGGAAAAAGAATTCTTCACTTCATCAAGTGTCAGATGGGGTAAAACTATTAGCATGGTTTATATCCTTCCTTCATTAAACAGGAGTTTTATTTTATTTTACCGTCTTGTGTCATTTGTTGTAAAGCATGTGCGATTAGTGTCACCACCTCTGCCCACATTTGGATATTTATTTATTTTGGGGTTAAAAAGTTAAGTATGTGTGAAAGTGGGAGCTACTTTCAAACGCAGATGACGGTACTTAGATATTACAGCTGAAAGTGCAGTGGACCATCTTAAAAAAAAAGGAACTTTTTTCTCAAGATGTGCATTTTTTTTTTTACATTAAGTGAAGCTGATACATTGCCCATGGTGAATGGAGTCTGATGGCAGTAAGAGTTTTCCTCTGCCAAGATTCACTTAGATGTGATTGGTAATGGTGCATGTCTGTGTTCTTCAGAAAAGTACACTACTTTTCATCCTTAATGCCTCTCTTGCTGTAACTGATGAAACTATGGTTGGATTAATACCTAATATGTTATTTTTTATTAGATTGCGTAGTGATAGCTGTCAGAGAGGTCAAATAAATGTCACCGATCTAAAGTCTAAACTTTTGTGTGTCATTACTGCATGTATAAATATAAGGACAAGAGAAAAAAAAAACATCTAGTTGCTAAGGAGTCGATGCTAACATGTTATTATCCTTACAATTGTTATTCATCCATGCATAAATACACCTTTGACTACACAGCGTAGTAATGATCCTTGATTGATGTGCTCCATATTTCAAACAAGTGTTTAAGTCATTGCTTGATAGTGTGCACGAGGAGGGGCAGCAGAGTTAAGTCACATCATCATGAAAAGAAAGGTAACACCTGTACTTCCTTTGAATGTCTTTAATGCTTCTGTGAGACTAAATCATGTTCAGCCTAGCGCTTTACAGTGCGACGAGAGCAGCTACACAGATCTCGTTAAGGGCCAGTGGAACCGACAAGTACATTCACTGTGATTTAGTTCCAGTGAAGTGCACAGCAATCTTCAGGGCGAGGAACTGCGTGTGTGTGTGTGTCCGTCTTTGTGTAGAAGCAAAGGGTCAGGGTCACACTCCAAATCACTGAGACCCCAGAGGGAACAAACTGAGCCTGTTAGAAATAGTGCAGAGACAAGCTTAACCTATTTTTAATAGTCCCTCCCTCTCCATCATTCCCTTCCCAGACCTGTCCTCTGTAACAGAAGGCTGCAGTTTTGAAGGTTAAAATACTATCAATAAACTGACATTGAATAAAGTCCACATAGTATTTTAAGACTTGACACTATAGCAGTTTAAACGTGCAGCCAGTGTGTCCGGGTGCTTGTCTTTAAGAATTTAAAAAGCCCTTGTGAAAAGATTAATAACGTGTCCAAGATAACCTCAGTTAAAATAGAATGATAATAAATAATACTGAAGGGTAATTTAACAATTAGAAAGTTAGGAACTGATACTTGATTCAGCCTGTGAGTTAATGAACAGTTTATGGTGGAAAAAAACAGTGCAATACTTTCCATTTAACTGCTCCTAAACAACAGTACATCTGAGAAATGAATATGCAGCAGAAATGACAGCTGCAAATTATGGCTGTTTCTTGATGCCGGAATAATAATTTTACACTACATTACGGCAGGTATTTACAATTCAGAGATGGAGGGTGCATACTTAACTACGTCAATTAAGGAAATAGTTGTGGAGATGTCAGATACTCCACTGAAGCAAATCTTTAGCAGGCGGGGATGTGCCATGTGTTGTATTATGACACCAGCTGCACTGGCTTCCCAACGGGAAATAGTTTTGATGTTTTCCATAACTGCCACTCTTCCGCTTCATCAGGATCCCTCAAACAGTTTTGACAGGTAAATGTGGTGATGCACACCTTAAGTGAGGGATGTTACACAAGTTAAAGAAAGACTTACAGAGTTACCTGTTCTGAAAACCACAGAAGTTTAGAAAGAGAAGATTTACATTAGTTTTACTGTAGTTCATCTGTGGCTCAACAATCCTTGCATGTACTAGTTTAGCTTAGTTTCAGTTTAAGTTGCACTATACAAACAGCAAATAGATAATGTAAACATTTCCAATGAATTTTCGGTTGTGTTCAGGCACTCAAAATGCCCGGTCAGTGTTAGGAAATGGCAAAAGTGACTTGAAGCACAAGATATAATGTGTTTGGTTTATTAACATTTAAGAAAAATAACAATATTTCACTTAATTTGTTTCCAAAATCTTTCCATACTCAGGTTGAAAACCGCTGTCCCTGCTATCTATATAGTCGATGGTAATCTAAATATTGGATTACCATTAACACTCACATTGATGTTGAAACTTAGATTTAAATGGTTGAAAGTTAGCTTTTAAAGTATAAACTATGCTTTAAACTTAACAATATCTGCAATGTAATGGTTTCAATGTCTCCTCTTTGAGATATTTCAGATTTGCTTTTGGGGATTTCTGAAGGTTCAAACCAGGCCAAAGACCAGCCTGAGTGGGAAGTCACAGATGATGAGCCAATCAGCTAACAGAGATCCATCTAAATGCAAGTCCCCCCTCCATTTGTGTTTTACAGTCAAGAATAACAGCCGTGTTGTATTCTTCCCATGGTCTTTGTGAGCAGAACATGTTTTCATTCCACATCAAAACTCAGGGGCTCTTTGAAGTCAGGGACAAAAAAAGAACAAAATGTTTTATGGTGTATGAAGTAGTAACATTATGTAAATTTGATTTACTGTATCTTTACTGCACATACATCTTTTATAGGGTCTGTCAGGCTGAGGCAGTTTACTTCAGTAGGGCCACATACTAACACTAACTTTACATCAGCAAAAGTTAGGAATAGTATACTTTTTTTATAAACAGTCAGTTGTATAAGTGTACAACATGCATGCAGCATGTCTGATGAATTGGCATCAAACACGCTGACATCTGTAGCTCTGTAGGCCTGTAGCCTACTGTAGCTGTCTCTGGAACGCTTTCCTTCAGTCTGGTTTTCATGGTGGTTTCAAGGTGGATGAAGGTCAGGTGGCATTGTGCAAATAAGATCTATAGCACTGCTGATATACTGACAACAAAACATAGAAATTACAGTCAGAGTCCTATCAATAGATCTATAGCCTAAAACTAACCAACGCATTATCTGGGCACACATAAGGGATTGTATTAATTCCCTTAATTAATAGGTGTGTTTTGGGTATAACATGAATTAATCTGTGTCATCTATTACCTTTGAAAGCCAGATGCACCTGCACCTGGCTATATATTGCTATATAAATCAGTGATTCAGCAAGTTCTGCTGAAGAAACAAAGCTGCCAGGCTGTAACAGACATGTCATCTCCTGTCAGATGACTTGGAGACTAATGCCAGCTGTCCCTATGCACTCATTCATCCAACAGAACGCAGGCTGGTCACTTGCTAAAGGAAGTGAGAGCACAGTAGTGATTATGCACTACGTTAACATTACCAGGGGACCTCGTGTAATTAATGCCACGTGCGTCAATGCGCCCATCACTGTCAAGTTAAATACAATAAATGACTTTATGCTGCCTTAAAATAGTGACCACACCATATTTTAAGAGCAACACGGCCCAGATGGGCACAAGTGCTACTTATACAACGTGGGTGCTGGGTGTGAAAAATTGCATCGGTCGGAAATTACCAATGACACTTGCTGCTGTGCTGTGAGCCAGGTGTGAGATAGGGCCTTCAGACTTAGTAATGCAAATTGTTGAGTGCAGGCTACAGCACAGCTGTGAGTTCTGAGACTAGCGAGCATAACTCCTACCATAAATTGAGATATTTCACACAGCCATACATTAGCTTAAGTCTTAAAAGCCCCATTATGTCCATGAAAATTCAAAACTCAGCTTGAGCTCTCAGACACTACTATGTCTATAATTAACTGAATACTTAACGGAAGCATCTTTGATAACTAAATTAGATTTTTAATTTCAGTGACAATGCTGTTAGGTTGGAGTGCACTAGGAAATATGCACACAACAGGAATAGGTTATTTATATCTTCAATGATGCACACAACAAATTCAAAAGTTCAACTCACTTGAAAGAGCTGCATTTGCACATAGAAAACATTACACTGCAGACACAGCATGAGTGACGCAATAACTTGCATTCAGATATTATTTTCTATGTTTGAATCCCTTGACAGTTTCCACTGTCAACACATCTTTCAACCTTTCAAATTTTGGTTTTAATATTTTTATATATTAAGTACTGAGTAATCTAAACTCAAGCCCTGTCTTTGTAAACCCACCATTCACCCTGAACATGCCCTATGACTTCAATCATGTTTTCCCCAAAACACAGTCATACTACCAAAACAAATATAAATGTCATTTCTAGGAGATAGAGTTGCCACTCTGCTGTCATCTTAACCTCGAACAGCTGATATAAATTAAATATCATGGGTGGGTCATTAGGATGTCTTCATGTTATAGTGATATGAGAAATCGAATATTTGGTACCTGCCAGACACTTAGAAAGATCACCTGATATAGTATCTCGCATAAATAAAGATCACGCTGTTTCTCAGTTGTCAGCTGGTACTTTGAAGAAGGTCACTTCTGTCGATGTGTCCATGTGAACCTCGGAAATGTATTCTAAATCTGTGAGGAAAACAGCAACACGTAGGGCAGGACTGGGCTGTGAAGACAGTCGCCTGTTTGTGACAGAGGCAGCTCTGCTATAGTTGTAGGGATACAGTATGTTAAGAAGGTGATAGAAGAGGCGAGAAGTGTTAAGGGGCATCATAATAAGTGAGAGGTGGAAGCGAGAAAAGTGTCAGAAGGTTGAGAGGACTGTGAATGGAAACACTGGCCCTGCTTGTCCTGTCATTTCAGCAGTCTCTCTGAGGACAGTATTGTTTCCGGAAGCTTCAGCTTCCCCCCGTCGCCAGTACAAGACGTCCTCTCTGTGGCCGTCACTGCTAACAGACGCCATCAGTCACACTGGCTCAGAAACCACTCGCTTCCAATCTCACCACTGCTGTGAAGGCAACTGCTCGAGCTTGTCTCACAAATCTGCTCCTCCGTGTGCTCTGCAAGCAAAGACATATATTTACACATCGTCACAACAACACACAGACACACACAGAAAGAGACGAACGCACACAGACTTCTTTCGTCACTTTGCCAGAACCAAAAAGCCCTCCTTCTGAATTTGTCGCTGTCCTGCTTTTTCTATCCCTCTCTCTATGTAGTTGGCTGCTGGATTTATGCTGACAGAATCCACCTCAAGTCCTCCATGTTTACTGGGCTTACTGTCTTCATCTGGGCATTAAGGGCTCACCATGCCCCATATCCTCATGTAGCCCAGTGGATGGAAACTGGGTGGAAACTTGTCAGTGAACCATTTGGGAGATTTTGGTTTAATAACATTATAATGCTGTGAATTACTTGTTTCTTTCTAAGTGATATTTCGACATAAATGTTCCTAATTTTCAGCTTTGAATCCTCATGTCATACAGAGAGATCGCATGCTGCGCGAGCTGCCCTTGTTTATAATTCACAATTAAAAAATATGCAATCACAGTCTTGTACTCACAGTAGGGAGAAAAAGCATTGATGATTGAGCTGAATGGCGATGGCTGGATGTACTCCAGGTCTTATGTTGGTATCACTTTTATGCAGACTGTATTTTATGTGTGGTAGGTTTAAGCGCAGCCTATGTGGATTTTTTTTTAATTTTTTTTTTTAATGTTTCGTATTCAAGTCTTTGTGTGTTATTTCTTTCACCTGGCTGCAAGACTAATTTCCCTTGTGGGTGAATTAAGTTAAAGTTAAAATCGCGCTCCATCAAGTTGGAAAAATATTTTAAATGTGTGAGGTTCATGTGTGGCATGTTAAGATATTAAATTGTGAACAACATAACATACATAAGCATCGTATGCCTTTGCTGAGATTGAGAAATGTATTCATCTGGTAAATTACCCAATAACAATATTGAGTTTGGGGAAGAGTGGAATGTAAAAGAGTTTTTTTTTTTTTTTTATCTATCCATGTAGCGCATACCAATTTAATTTCCATCCCTCCCTATACAACTACAATAAGTCTGTATATAATTTCATGGATACACTCACTGTTTTCTGGTCTGCTCGTCTTTGCATTTCCCAGCCTCTCTCCTCAGTCTATATATACACACATTCTTCTCCTGCACAAGCCCTGCAGACACTTGATCAACATGCATTCAGTCATCCCAAACGAATGCAAATGCATAACTCAACCCCATTAGCTCCTCCACTCCTCCCATGTACCATAAGTGACAAATTAACTAATATCCATAAGCAGTTGGGTTGTTGGTGGATCTGACCTTTGATCTCAAAGCCAGCCATGTGTCTGAGAATTGGTATAAGTTAAACAGTCAAGGCTACACATTAATCAACAAGGAATGAAGTGCAGTGTGAATTAATCCCATTTGCAAACAGGTGATGTCGTCAGAGGTCTTCTTTTTCTTCATATTTTCTATAGAAATAAAATGAATTTTAAACATGTTTCCCAAATTATTTGTTATTTTGTCCATTAATTAACCATAAGTACAAACAGCATTTTACTTCTGAACAACTTGCCATTCTCAGTGGGTGAATTTCTATATCAATAAGACAGTCTCTAAATCAACATTTATTTACTTTGTTACACGATACTTATTTTATTCCTTTCATTCCCTGCTTGTAACTCCTGCTGTATAGATTGTAAATGGTGCTTTATAAATCTCAGAACCTGTTTGACATGCCTATGGCTATAGCAGGCTTCATTACAACTATGCCTATTGGACTCATCTTCCCTTCTCTCTATCTGTGTGAGTGTGTGTGTGAGTCTCTCTCTCTCCCCCTCTCAGCTGCTATTATTTATTCAGTTTGTTTGGCGGGACTCTGTAGCCACGGCAGCCACGGCCTGGCAGACCTATCGAACTGTGGCATAATAGATGTAATACATCAATGCGTTTGAGCTGAGAGCCTTTAATTAGGCCTTCCTGCTCGTTTCATCAATTCCCCTCTGCCCTCCTGGGATTTGAGGGAGGGGTTGGGGTGATACAGAGAGGCCTCCTGCACTGCATGTGAATCACTGCACCTCCACCTCCCCAGCCCATTCCTCTGCCTCCTCAGTAGGTTCTTTGTCCCTGAAAATGGCCAGCCTCGAGCCTCAAGTCTTCCTCCCTACCCAGGCCACTGCTCATGTCTGCAGGGTCAGACGACATCAAATGCTAATCCTCACCTGAATGTCAATAATTAAAAACATGTCACCCTCCAGGATTTGAAAGGAGGTGGCTGTCTCTCAGAAAGCAGCATGGATGTCAAATACAAAATGAATGATTCTAAGTATGCAGGTGTGTGTTTGCCTGCTTACATGCATGTGTGTGTGTGTGTATGTGTGTGCATTTGTGGTGGTAGTGTGTGCAGCCATGACCTTGCTCCCCAGGTGCTGTTGAAATGTGTCATGTTAAATAAACACCAAGCAGGACCCAGTGGTGACCAGCGGCACAACTGCAAATACAGACCAATCTCCTGCTGATTTTGCCATTTTCTGTTTACCATTTCTAGCCATTCGCGTATCACATGAATCATAGCAACAACATCTGACATTTACCACAAGTTAAAATATGACCACACCAGGCCACATAACTGAGGGCCACCAGCACTGGAGGCAGAGTGTGATCTAAGTAAGCATTAAGTGAGGACAACTGCTCTACAGCTTTTATTGGTCTACAAAAGGGCATTGATTACACTCACACATATTGTATACATTATAGATTGCTTTTGTTTCAGATGAACAAAACTATTGATTGGAATTGAATCCTGAATCTGAATATGATGTCCAAAAAGGTAGGTTATTCCGAAAGACATTACTCCAGGTCTTCAACAGGGGGTGTGTGTATTTGTGTAAGACAAATCTGTATGTAGCACTGTGTTCATGCATTTCTTTAGGGGTTATTGAGTTTTTTGTTATTTTAAATTAAAGCCAACACAAGGCTAATGTCCCTCAAAATTACCTCCACTTTAAGTAAAGATTCTATTTGCATCCATGTGCTTTAGGTAATTTAAAGGGTTGGACTAGCGTACATGTTTACAGCGAAGAAAAAATGTACTGGCTGATGATGCTCATAAGCATGAGAGCATCCAGCTTATCCCCTTGCAGAACAGAAAAAACACAGTGGTTTTATATATGGTACAAAATGTTTCTTCACTATCACAGAGTATTTCAGAGTAGAGGTAAAGGCAGCCTGTTCTCTAAACCAGTGTAATCAATAACTTTGCCTCTGTACATAGTGTTACTTTCACATAAGGACTGCAAGCTTTCATGGAAATATTTTCAAAAGATCTTAAGCATAGAGATCAATCTCAAAGTTAAAAGCTATTTCAGAAAGTATATTTTACATGACGAACAATGCACTGAAAATATTCAGTCTCAAATACATACCACACTCTATATCACTATGGCAAGTATGTTTTTCAAGGAAACACATAATGAAGCAGCCCGCACTGTACCCAGCAGGAAGTTATAAACTGATATAGTGCAGGGACTGAAGGCCAAATAGTTGTAATACTGAGAGGCAGATTCAAAGAGGAGAAACCCTGGAGGAGCTGCAGATCAGAGGACATCACAGAAGCTTATTATATAGCTGTTGACTTGGCTGCTTGCCAGCTGAAAGGGCAAGGCCTCAACTGTGGCTCAGATTTCTGCTCCGTGATCATAAAGTTTGTTTTGTGACAATAATGAAAAGAAGACACAAAATGTGAGAAACTTTTGAAAGCCACATTAATGTAATGGCAGTTGAGTCCCGCTGGATGTGTAACTCCAGTGAACAGCATAGTATATAAAATAGATTTAGGAAACACACTTGGCATGGGCTCCATAATAAACAATACAATGACATTGTTCTGTCATCCATCTTGCCAACGATGCAAAGTATATCTCGCTGGAACAACATCACAATTAAGCACATGTGCTCTCACATGTATGTGACACATACATGCACATACAACATTGACTAAGGTACCGGTTTATGATATAAATATTGCAGTACCATCACTACATGATGAACTACCCACAGTCTGTTAATTCCACAGAAGCTAATCCCTTCAGTCTTTTGCTAATATATCCATTACATGAGTGATGCTCCCATAAGCCAGCCTTAGTCAGTAAATAATTCTGGTTAATTAAAGCCAAGACATCCATCTTTGCCTTGGCTTTGTGTGCAGACTCTGCAAAAGGCATGTTCTATTAATAAAACAGTGGTTATCACCAGTGTTGATGTAGTTTCAAACCTGTTAATTAGACTGTAGATTTCAAATGGAAATTAACAGCTAATAATTCATTGGTTAAGAGGAAATGACACTTTATTTCCATGATGGCGCATCCAACAGGAGGCACACCAGCAGGGGATAGGTATAAAACAGACATACATAGGTAAACTATTATTGTTTGTGTATTTAGATGTTCATGTCAGTACACTACTTCTTGCCAGGGGAGCTAGTTAATATTAATTTATGAAGAGTTAAAGGAAGCCCAAAAGCTACATTTGTTAGCAGCATTTCCATCTGTGTTCTCAAAGACCTTGGTGTCTGTATTTGATTACTCTTTATGTAAGGCAACCATCTAATGCCGCATGCCAAAGTGAAAACTGATTGAATTGTTTTTGCACTTTTTTTTTTCCTGCAGTCCACCTACCAATTTAAAAAAGATACAAGATATTTGTCTGCATGGGAGAGAGGGCTTGTTAGCAGACACTTGACCTTTGGTGATCTCTTATATCTTTGTTCCAAATTTCCATTTAATTTTCACAAATGGGAAATTATACCCAAGAGGAAGCAGCCAGTATTTAGATTTTCTATTAAATAGCAAATTAATTTAATGTGCAAATGCCGCAAAATGTTGATATTTTAACTAGAAGTGGTTATTTCCCAGTATACCAGAACCAAATTCATAATGTCCCCAGGGCATTACTCCAAAGATGATTATACTCTGCTGGAAAAATAATTAAGTGTGAAAAACACATTAGGTCTTTCTGCCTTTTTTCAACAACAAATTATCACGTCTATCAATGTATGTATCTATGTTACATTATATTCCAGGTGCACAATAGAAGATGTACACATAAGTAGAAGACCTGAAGCTGGATATATAAAATATATAAGAATGATTCAGCTGTGTTGGTCATTGAATTAACTAAAGACAATGATAATTCGGTTACTTACATTCTCATTTTTGTCTTTATATTTATTGAATTTGCTCTTGTATTTAGTATTGTATTATTTCTGTCCATATCTGTCTTTAAAGGTAGAGGCCAATGTTTTCAAATATGGTCAACGTAGGCTTTAAAGTCGATCAGTATCCGCATAAAGGACAAAAAAAAAGAAATGCATTTGCAGGTAATCATGAATGGGATTTTTTTTAGAGAACCTTTGGGGATGCTAAGAGAGGCCTGTCATCTTGAGCAGTATCAAATACTGACAAATAGGGATCTATTACTGTGGTACAGGAGCCAGCCAGAAGCCAATGGTATTAAAGGCTGCCTGTTGATCAAGAAGAATGACATGTAATAGATGAGTGATATGCTGCTTTGGTTGGCTTAAACCAAATATTTTAAATACAATTTTAACAAGAATAAGAATCTACAGTTTGTGTTTACCATGTTGTTGTTGTTTTTTAGTTTAGCTTGAGTGTGCTATCATTTCCTATTTAGCACTGTGGTGATTTTTTAGTTTCATAGGTATAGTGCTAATAGTGCTAAGATTAATCCTCTGAGCACTGTGTTATCTGTTTGGTAATTCATGCTGAATGGTAAATGGAGTGTACTTAAATAGCACCTTAGTCTTCCAACCACTCAAAGTGCTTTTACACTACACTATGTCTCATTCACCCATTCACACACACATTCATACACTGATAGCATTGGTTACCATGCAAGGTGTAAACTGCTCATCTGTTGTTGGTAGCTAACCATTCATACACATTAACACACCAGTGTGTGAAAACTGATGTGATGCAATATGGGGTTCAGTATCTTGCTCAAGGACACTTTGACATGCAGACTGGAGGAGCCACCGATCATCTGATTAGTGGACAACTCGCTCTACCTCCTGAGCCACAGCCGCCTTCATGGAAATCCATCAGATAGTTGTTGAGATATTTCAGACTGGAGCAAACAGATGGACCACAATCCTCAGACAGACCAACCATTCCTCGAGCCATGGCGCTAGCATTGCTCAAAACTATAGCAACTTGTCTGCTAAACACTAAACACTTTGTATTTGATGTCATTTTTCAGCATATTGCCACAGCTGGGCTGACTGATATCAGCACATTCAAACAAGCTCACATGTTGGCATGTCTTTGTGAAGCTGATCAGTATAATTGATTGGTTTAACAGCAAGCAGCATCCCATCTGATATTTAATGTACCAGCCTGTTTTGATGAACAATATTAGGGCTGTGATCATTTTTTAATTTTACTTATTAATATAATCATTATTTCCCATTTGTGAGTTAACAATAACATTTTCAGAGAATCTGTCCCACACCTCTATCTACCACAGCGGCTGCATGCATAATATATATTCAATTTCAGAAATCTACTTTAAATGTCCACAGAGCTGTGATACAAAAGGAACATTATTATAAAGCAATCTCCCCGTGTGACAGCAATCAGCAATCAGCAGTTAGAAAATGCCAATATGTCTAAAAATTAGAAGCCATTTTCTCAAACTGACGATACTCTCCACAGGGAGGATGGTACTAATGGAAGTTAGGGTAGGGAGCCTTTTTAATACAATAGTTATGCAAAAGTCATGTAAGACAAGAAAAGCTATTCACTTTGCCTTCAACCCAGCCTTCAAACTGACACTTACTCATTCTCTATGTCCTTATATTTGCACAGACTTAACTCTTAAGTCAGACTTACATGCAGAGTTTCGGAGGGACACAGCAAGCTGGTATGTTTTCACAGAAATTTTCCATACGTCATAAGTTAATATACAATAAACATGCCATTGTAGACAAAGTCTGTTGTTTAGAGGTGTAGTTCTGCTGCAGCAGTTATTTTTAAAATGCAAGCAAATGCAACCACTCATTTACTCAGTAACACATCAGAAATACTCAACATCAATTGCAGATCTTAATCAAGCCTGACTGTGGGATTCATTTAACCTGCCGCTCATGTTCTTTGGCCTCGTCTATATGGTGGAAAGCTTTTCTTTGTGCACATTTATCTCCTATCTTTAGGTTTACGCTGCCAATTTACAGGCAAACAAGTTAAATGCATTGATTTACAGATAAACATGGACTGTTATCCTTTAAGAACGTGAAATTCAAGTCAAGTAAATCAAAGCCAAGTTGGTGTAGTTTTATTTGCTATAATTTACCATCTCTAGTTCTTATTCTGGGTACAAAAATCTAAAAAGTCTTTTACAGTCTTTTGAGATTATACTGGCTGTCAGTCTTCTAACTTGCCAAATCAAGCCAAACTAAAGATGTAAACTTTTTGAAAAAGAAAATAACGAAACAAGAAAGCCCCCTGCTTGGCGTGAATGTGCCACAATTCCCTATATCCTTTGTGTAACAAATCACAGCCACTTTGAAGAAACAAAATATGGTAAACTATTCATGAAAAAGAACTTCAACTTTGAAGTACTTACATCACCACAGTTGAAAATGTGGGTCGTGTTAGCTTGAATGTCAGTTGGCAGAATTTGTCAACTCCTTTAATGTGTCCGTCATATCCACATTAGCTTCAGTTTATACGTGCAGCTTGTCTGTATTTGTCAGTAGGTGGCAAAACGTACTGAGTTCCCTCTGATATTTTAAACGCCTTTGCAAGTTTTTTCTCCTGTTGAGGGCACAGAAAATCTGATACCTGTGTTCTGTTCAGCTGCCAAATGCTCCTAATTGGCATTGAACCTAATATGACACACCTTTGCGGGAGAGCTGTTTTCATTATTCGGTTTATGCCTGCACATTATTAGACTGTTCATATTAGTGATGTTCTCTTATGCAGCAAATGTAATTATATCCTATCCCACTTTAAAGTGCATACATGTGTGGAGATTAGTTTGAGACAATTTAAAAAAATATTTCTACAATACTTGTCCTACAGTACACATGCAGTAATAAAAGAGAATATTTTGTATTTGACACCTAAACTGACAGCTATAAGAAATACCACAGAGGTGAGTCAACGCTGCTCTGTGACAATAAATTCATATACATTTGAGCTACACAGATGTAGCATTTATAACTGGGCTGGATTGTGTTGTTTTTTTATGTCTCTAACATCTCACAGTCTAAAGATGAGCAGTATTGTTCACCACAGGAGCAAAAATGTTTGTGTCTATTTAACACAGTAAAGAGCTGCAACACTTGCAGCCTCTTTCCTAATGAGCCTTGTAAAACCTCACGCTGTTTGATGTCTAGGCCTGTTTCATCCAGCTCAGACACTGTCTCCATTGCCCCCTAACCCTCTCTGTCCAAGGAAGAGACTGGCAAGCTGGCACCCCCCCCTGCCCTGTGCCTGCCACCCACCATGCCTGACCATGTTCTCCACATCATTTACCTTATGCTTTGTTCCTCCTCTGCCAGACCAAGGCTAAAGGCCAAAACACAGACGGATATTCACCTGGAAGGCATCCCTTGGGATTGAAGCAGGCAGTTCATTTTGTTTGCGTTTTGACAGGGTGTTTTTAATTTTACCTGCCAGCATAGGTTTGTTCAGGCACTCTCTCTGGACCTCTGTCTAGTGTGACCTATCATCGCCATATGGTCACAGTTTCCACAGCCCACTACTGGTGCACCTTCTGGCACTAAAAGAGTCATTTAACCTTTGTTGATGTTACTGAAAATAAGACATAGCTGTTTCCCCTTCAAACGTAATATATAATTTCACATGTTGTAATCAAGCCCCCCAGGAAGGAGAGCTGAGCTTTAAAGCCAATTTGACATAGTGGCTAAACCATGTAATGACAGCAATGACATCCATCACATGACACACAGGGGCCCTAAATGACTTTTCCCATAAGCTTACATTGTGAAAGAAGCAGATGTAAAACGTGTAATACAATTTTTGAGCATCGATGTTATCTGCATTCAAGTTAGCAGAAGGCTAAAGCAGAAGCTGGTTAGTGCGCATGCTTTATGGGCCTCACAATGCACCAATGCAATGCTTTATACACCCATGGGTGTAACAGTGTTTTTTTGACATCTCAGTTTTCTTCTTCTCATAACTATGAAGTTAAACCTCAGTCAGTGCAAACTATTCATGGATTTTATATTATAGTTCTAGATCTAAGGTCTTGCCCAGATGCATGAGCTGACTTCTCGGCAACTTACAACTTCAAATGTTTTTCTCTCTGAGATTAGATTTAATTGAAGGGTTGTTTGCACAGGCACAGAAGAGATTCTAGTCCAAATAAGCAGCATGAGGGTAGAGAGTTATACGTTAAGTGCATATTTAATAAAACAGCCCAAAAAGGCAAGCGGTAAGCGGAGAGCATTGAATAAGTATCAACCAGTGTTGCAGTCACATTGATGCTGCATAATTTTAATGATGTATGACACCACTGCAGGGATGCGTGAGATATCTGTTGTGAAGAAAACTATATAAAAGATGAGAGCGCTTTGTTTCCGGATTGCATGTTGACAAGTCAAGCTGTGTCCTGTAGTGGCACACATGCAGATATTTCAACATCTCATGCTAATTTTTTTAAGAATACATTTTATGTATATTTGAGCACAGTATGGGGTTTTGTGGGCTAGGCCAAATTCTAAAGCAGTAAAGATGAGATTAATTAATAGACTAAACGATCCTTTTCAACATATTTTTAGGATTATATTCCCTTAGTTTCCTGGTCAAATCTATTTTCACTTTCATGCATGTTGCTGTAAACACATCATCTCTCATTTTTTCACATTTTGTAGTGCTGTCAAATTCAAAAGCTACCAGCTTCCCAGCACCCGTTTTACTTTTTTAACCATAGTAATTATCACGTTGTCACAGCAAAAACATCAAACACAAGAATCTGTGTAGCAAGAAAGGTTATACCTTCAGATTTGCCCACATTTCGAAATTGCCAAAGTGCTAAATGTTTGTTTAGAAGTTTAGTGCTAATTGGCAGTAAAGTGGCAACATGTAAACTGATGTGATCAGTCAGTGGTGCTATGCGAGGTGTTACCAGGAAAGATCTATTAATCTATTAAAACTATAAAGTGAGACTTGAATGTTTCATGGGTGATTTTAGCTCTGACACCAGGCAGCTATTAAACTGCAGGTAAGGATAGCAACACAGAACTTTGAGCTACAGCAGTGTTAATTGTGTAAAAAAAAAAAAAAAAAGGCAAAGTAGCTTCTCAGTCATTATCATGCATTTAATTTCAACTGTGTTTGTTGTTCACGTGCATGCGGACATCCAAATCTATTAACAGTATGAGAAGGAATGAGAGGATAGCAGAAATAACAGGGTGAAGCTGCCTGCGGGTCTGAGGGACGACTGCAGGAGGGAAGGAGAGAACAGAGGAAGATGGAAATGATGTCATGGGTAAGAGAGCAATAAAGACTGTCTGTGTGAGAAAGAGGGAGAACAAGAGAGAGAGGGGGTATGTAATGTTACCTCCACTGGAGAGAGTTGAATAATACTGTGTATGCATATCGAATGCAGCTCTATCCTCTACTCCTAATATTGAGTGAAATCAGTGCACCTATATTTCTTTACCACTTGCATAAGTTGTCAGGATTTTGAAACTCCTCGCCCGGTTTCATGAGCCACTTTCTGTATAGATGTTGCCTAGCAACACAAACAGCCAAAAGTAAGTCTGAAGCCCAATATTATGTGATAAATAAAACAGAAAGGGCGAGATCTAAATGAATATATACATATATGTGTGTACATATATATATATATACACACAAGAGTAGAAGAAGTTTTATTTGATTATATGCTGCTTTGTTGTTCAGTGTCCACAAGTAGGATAATACTAAGCCAAGTTTGTACGTTCTGTGATTGTAAAGGATGTCATGAAGGCCGAGGGAGCAGGGCCACAGGGGCATTGGTCCCAGCTAAAATCTGTTTGACACCTGAAGTGCCTCTGTTCACTTCAGAGCAATTAATTGGATGGATTTTGAAAGAATAATGACACAGCCACACATGTATTGATTATTTCCTGCTTAGGCCAATACAGACATGTTTGTCTTTGCTATTGGCTGAGGCTACATCTTTGCTGGTCAAAGTTCACCAAACTCTGAAGCTCTGAACTCTGCATCTTTAAATGGCCTCACATATATAGGTACAATTATACCCTGGTGGAGGCTGAGAACCATTTAAAGCAAACCGAACTCTAAGCTCTGATATTATTCATTGAATCAGGACACCTTCAAGTGTATCGTCACCCTTACACTATGAGTTGTGATCACAGGTAAAATGAGAAGCTGTGTTTAAACTGTCATTGGGATTTATTTTAGTTCACAGGTACATTCACTACATTTAAAGTGTACAGTTACTTTATTTTATTGGTTACCTGCAGCTAATCAGAAACAAGCATTTACCTGGACAGTATAGTAATTATTTGACTGCAGCATGTATAAAGTTAGGATTTTTCAGAAATTGGGTTTTTGTATTTGTACTTGTCTTTTTTAATCCCGACAACACTATTTTCATAGCCTGACATCTTCTAAACTCAAGTAGCACTGGACATAATTGGTTAAGAACAATACAAGATGTGCTGAAATTGCTGTCCTACTGTATTTAAGTTGAAAAGACCATTATATGAAGTGCTTTAAAAGATTCCTCGACGCCTGTGGTCACTTGAGAAAATTGTTGGTGGACTGCTGTGTCTCTACAGTATTCAAAAAATCCCCAGAGTAGCCTGAAGAAAGAACATATATATGGCCACATTTTACTAACCTGACTGCGCCAGATGGTTTGTAACATGGTACCGTCTGTGGAGTTATAGTTGGAAAATGTTTAGAAAAGGGCAGACACTTTCAAAAAATACTTGACAGGTGAATGGATGAACCATCTGCCTATCATCATCTATTGCAGGCTACAGGCGAAACCACCCTGGTGATTCGATATGAGAAGCACCACTACGACACAAAGAACAGAGAATGTTTTTTGGGCAAGCATAAATCTGAAGAGCCCAATATGATTGATTCACCAGAACACATTCAAGAACATGTTAGCGAATGTTTCCTTAAAGTTGCTTGGATTTTGGCTCAACATAAAACAAAACATTTGCTTCTAAGGGGAGCACATAACAACAATAACTGAAACATTAATGTGGTTTCAGCTATCCTCACAAAATGTTTGTGAAAAGATCAAATTAAATATCTGTCTTTGTATCATCGGCCAGAAAGAAAACTGTTAAATTAACCCCCAGATTGAAAGAAAGAGAAAATGAGCTGTTAAAGCTCTTCAATTTTTTCAGATATTTTGAGAGCGTTTAACATGAAATTGATTGAGACTGTTAAGATGTGAAATTAAGTTAACAGAACTTATCTTTTTACTCCACTTTCCTCCAACAGTCCAAAGACATGCAGTTAATTGGTGACTCTAAATTACTAGTAGGTGTGAATGTGAGTGTGAATAATTGTTTCACTATGTGTCGGCACTGTGATGAACTGGCAACCTGTCCAGCGTGTACCCCGCCTCTCGCCAAATGTCAGCTGGGATTGACTCCAGAACCCTGATAAGGACAAGCGATCACAGAAAAAGGATTGAATGCACGGATTTGATTCTTCTAAAACATTCTGTTACATTTAATTTACTTGCAATAAGAAAATAATACTTTAAAAGAGTACTTTCTCCAGTTTAATGTCAAACATTATTAAGTTCTTTCTTTATTTGGCATTCAGTTGTCGACTACATACAGACTTACTGTAGTTTATATAAGTAAATATGTTACTGAATCATGACCCAGGTTTGACATTATGATGTTCCAAACATTTGTTTGAAAATTTTTTTACCTCTTTGAATTTTAATTAAATACCCCTGCTTTTCAGTCGGTCAATGCAAAATGGGAATTCAATGTTTTGATTAAGAGGTGTACATTTGTTTTTATTTGTTTTTTGAAAAAACTCTTGATAAGAGCATTTATAGTTTACAGTCATGAAAATGTCTGTGGGTATTAAACTTTATTTTGAGTGAGGGATTGAAATGTCTGTGTGTGCTGTTTAGAAGTCTGTAATACATTTTCTGTCCCATTGCAAATTCTGCTCCAGGCATACTTGAGCTCTCAGTCTTCAAGAATTAATTTGGTGAGTTTTGATTGTAAATAAAGAAAGTGAGGGGAAGACTTGGGGCTATAAAACACACTGAACACAGTTAAAGATGTCCTAAAATCATACCACAGTAGCCTCTTTTGAGATTTCCCTGCAAGGTCACCCATGAAATGGTTTTCATCCCCTTCCCATAGAGTATTCTCATCTCGGCACAGGGCATAAACTGTGTGCGACGTCAAACACATTTCATTTTCCGCTCAGCATAAAAATGGGCTTTCCACATATCACATCACTACTTTCTGTAAATCTGCATTGACAACTCGAAAACACATAAACATGTGCTCACACAGGCACATTTCATCAAAGTATAATGCACTCAAACACACAGTCTAGCCTCCCCCTCACCTGCTAACACACAGGATCACAATTAAAAAGACACTATTACCGGCAAGCCTCCTGTACCAAAACCCAGCTTCAGTATACTTCACTGATTTTCACAGTGCAGTAACTCACATAAGATGCCTAACAAATCGCTCTGTGGTTTCTGTGTTCACTGTGAGAAACTCTACACAATTCCCCTTAACACCTCACTACAAGGCTAATTTTCACTTCTTTTTTTAGGCTGGAAAATTTTACACACATTGTCATCTTATTTTGTGAATAAAGCTGTCAGGGACATGTGTTCAGACAGTAAAAATAACACCAGATGCATGTTGGTTTGTTTTTATTGGCATGACACTAGCACTGGCAAAAAAATAAAATAAGCCTTCTGGCTGTACCTGCTATTAACAGGCCAAGGCATGAGTTAAATGCATTGGTTGCCAATTCTTATATATGTATGTATATATGTCTATATTTACTTTGGGAGAGTTTTTGGTTGCTGCACACACTCCTTTGCATACTGTTGGTAAAGTGATTGATTCATAGATCAGCCACACTGTAAAAAAAATTGGGACAAAATCCACAATCTTTGTTTGGAACTTTAGATTCAGTAGTCGCGTGTAGGTGTATTGTTTGTGTATTGTCCATGTAATGGAACCAGGACGTAACGCTGAAAAAAACTGTAGCTTTGAGAAACCCACAGCTCATCCCAAAAAACGTCCCCAACTATTATGAGACAAATAGGAGCAACCCATAATTTTGTCAATATGTGACTTGAGTACTGTGTTAACTTAGACTTAGAAAACTGATCAGCTAATCACCGATCATTTAAACTAGTGACTCGAAGAGCTCTGGGCATGTAAATGTACTTTTTCAGCAGAATATTTGTAGTTATTCCTGTAATAGTTTGTATAAAATTACCACAACTTCCCACAATTTGTGGAGTAATTCCATTGTATGAATCGGTACAAAATACTTACTGGTTGGTCCTGGTACTTAAATGTTGATACAGCAGACAATAGAACAAAGGAAGAGGAAAGGAGAGAGCTGAACCATTGACAACAATCTCCTCCTGTGGTATCGGTTACAGTATTTAAGGTATAACCATTTCATGATTGTGATGTTCTACCAAAATGTAATATAGTCCACTAAAGCATGTATAATAATAAATAATACGTGTGTTTGCCCTTTTCTTAAGGCAGCTGTGACAATCTTTTCTTACAGGTGTGCTTTCAGCAGGAAGCCACGCCCACACTCCAGGAATGTATTGTGCCTAGGTCTTCTACTTCATTGTAAGATTTGGAATAATAAAAATCTGAGAAATTGGTCTGCATTTTTTTGGAAAGGTTGCACCTAGCAGCTCCCAGTCCAGAATTTCAACAGTTTAGGATAGGTTGGAGTAGAAAACAATCCTTTGGCATGTTCACAGCTGTGCAAGTCTGTATTGTTATTGGAGGAAGATCCAAGGATGAGGATTATAATACAGTAATATATCAACATGAGCACACACATGCTCACGTGATTGATATGTGTAGTCCATGAAGAAGAGGCAATCAAAGCAGTTGAGAAATCTGGTTACACAATTCCTAAAAATAAGCTGAAAAGTGCAGTCACTAATATATGTCATTATATAACTGTCATTACTGTCATTACTGAACATGACTATACTGCATTAGCACAATAAATATTGTGAAAGGGTCAATACTGTCTCCATGGTCGCTAAAGGAGTCAGCCAGTCAGGTAGCTAACAGAGGTCTTCTGTAGTCTTGCTGCACGACTACACAACACACACCACAGAGATTTTTAACCCAAACTATGACGTTTTTGTAAACATAACCTAACTATAACTGTATGGAGAGTGTGTCATGTAGTCAGCATCTCCTGTGCTATACCATGGACACACAGATGCACTTAATTCTCTCACTCTACAGTTCAATGACTTGGCCCTTTCTGACAGAGAGCCAGGATTTACACCCAGGAGACTGCTGTTCGTGTCCTGTGTAAAACCAGAAGCCAACTTTGACTTATTATTTGACTTACTAAACAAAGGGTTTTCACCCAGGAGACTGCTGTTCGTGTCCCGTGTGAACAAAGTCAACTTTGACTTACTGTTTGACTTACTAAATACAGGACTTTCACCCAGGAGACTGCTGTTTGTGCATAGTGTTCCCGCGTAAACGAAGAAAACACTGCATGTGATTTTTGGTGCCTAAAATGAATTAAACTGCAAGTGTTTCACAATGTTAACCATGTGTTAGAAAGTCTTTCTGGCAGAAAGCCCTGAGGACAGACTTCTCTCGTGTGCGCTAACTTGCTGCTCTCGCTATATCAAATATTAGCTCTTTTTCAACAGTGTTAAAAGCTGGGAAAATGTGCATGGAGAATGAAATTAAATTGTGGTTTTCTGTTGAGAGATCCAGTGGCTTAACACCCGCAGGTTTGGTCTATGAGGTCTCAGGTCTATCATTTTTCCTACCTACAGCAGAAAATAGTAACATAGGGCATTGGATTTGATAAATTCACTGTTTATCAGACCATAAATGAGACAGGAATTAGGTTGGAGCTATGTCTCCACCAAAGAGCTCCAGACATCACAAAGAGTTAAGAGAGAGCAGCTGCAGGACATCAGAGGCAAACCCAGAAATGATCTTCTCAATAAAATATGAAAGTTCTGGTTGGTATCATTAAGGAAACTCCAGTATTTCAACTCAGAAGTATTAAAAGTGTCTGACAACAATATGGAAAGAACCCTACAGAGAAATTAAACAGTTTCTGTTTATTTCACTTATAATAATCTAAGATGGTCGGTGGTCAAAATAAGCATTTGTAATAAAGGTAATTTGACGGTGCACTCCACAGCTGCAGGCTGCTGTGCTCTCACTCACTCCTGGACCAAATATAGAAACTGTTGTCCCCATTAGTCACTTTCATACAAAAACATGGGACAATAAGATCCGGGCTGGAAAATAGTTAGTTACACCTTAAATTACCTCTGTGTGACAGTAAGAGCTTGAGACTGTCTCAGTAGCCACTGGTGTGTGGTGGTAGCACAGCATGTAAAGTCAATCTTTGCGCCCTGATGTTGATCAGCCAATAGGAAATAAGCTGATCAGTTAAATGACAGACCCAATCTGCATAATGAAGCAGATATGCATTCACAGATGTAAAAAGAAAACAAAGAAATAAATAAGATTGGGGAAATAAATGAGATGAAAAATGAATAGAGGGAAAAATTATAAAATGATTTAAGAATGATTGAATTAATGAATAAAATGGAAAACTATATGGGAAAATAAATATGTAGAGGAATTAATACAAACACAAATGAACACACAAAGCATACTTAAAGTGAACAAAAACTTAACAATTTTATGTTGCATTTTTAAATTGATATCTAGATTTATTTTTTATTATTATTATCATTTTGGTACTTTTAATGCCATATTACTTTATTCATTGAGTCATTTACTTGTTATTTTGGCGATTGCAATCCTCCATGCGTGCCTCCAAGGAGCAAAACTATAAACACATTTCTCAACTTGTTATTATTCCAGATCATACAATGAAGTAGGAGACCTCGGTATAATAAATCCCTGGAATGTGGGTGCAGCTGGCCTGCCGAAAGGCACACCTCTAAGAAATGATGGCAAGTGAACAACTTAAAGGAAAAGGAATTTGCTTTTATTGCGCTTCATCATCCATTAGTATATTTCATTTTAGTGGTACATTACAATTGTGAAATACATTATACTGTAATTACTTGATAGATTCTGCAGGATGTTATTGTTGTCAGCTGTTCTGCACTTCTCCTTTGCTCTAATTCCCAATCGTTACTCCCTTGTTTGCCATAGTCTGCTTTTGTTGTGCTGTACACACATGCAGTGCAAGACTTTTAGCAGCCAGGTAGAAAAAGAAACATGTTAAATATGTGTTGATCTACAATTCAATGATATGGAAGGGAACAGAAGTGATGCTTCCTGATAGCAAAGTTTTAAACCTTAGAGCATTCGAATGAACAAAAAGCTGTCAGTCAATATAGCTGACACGATTTGTTGCTCAAATACACAAAAAAGTGAATCCACTCCTCAAATGTGAGTACGAGCAGTGAAAACAAATTCTCACTCCAATAAAATTGAGGGTTACAAATTGATAAGCAGTGAGAGTTATATAAGCTACTGTGGCAGATCAGAGTCAGTTAATGTGATTCCCCAAGCCTGACCGAGTCGCTTAGAAAACGCACCTCTCTTGACGTGGAATAACAAAAATTTGCATGAAATCCAAGTGGGTGCAGGAGGGGATGAGATTTGTGACGGAGAGGCACACACAACAACTCTTAGAGACTGGGGCCTCACACTGTACCTCAGCAGGCCATCCAATATGAATTCGACTAAAATATTTTCTCATTTATTAGAACCGTATTTGACATTGCTGCTTATGATAAATGCTTACTGTTTTCTTCCGTTTCATTCAAACACTTTTCAGTCCACAGTGTGTTGCAGTCTTAACACTACAACCAGGTGAGAGGCTGAGGAAATAATGTACGCGCATTGAAGACCGTCAAGGGCACCTCTGGCAGTCGGTGTTGTGATGGATAAACAACTACACATACAGAAAGATCGCCCTCCAGGCCGCGAGTGATTCATAGACCGCACAGAACCGACAGATGACTTTAAAGTTGGCATCCTCTATTGCTTCAGATGGCTTTAGCTGTGGCACTTTGCCGCCTTTCAAGAGGCAGGCCATATAATGTCAACTGGCCCACTTTGATAGTGCATTTAGCCTTTTCTGAATGTGTTAAAGGTACAATCCGAAATTCAAAATGTAAGCAGGTGGAAAAATAAACAGATAAAAAAGTAAAAACCTAAATAGAAAAATCCCATATACATATGAAGGACCGAAAAAAGGGACACTGCTGCTTATTACCCTTGAAATAAAATTAAAAAAACTGTAACATAACAATTTGTCCTTTTTTATTAATCTTATTTCACTAATACCAGAGATCTCATATAGAACATGCTGTATATCAGTGTTTTGAATTACTGTGTTTCATTTCTTTTGTAGGGGCGCCACCGTTGTATTTTCACTTTATTATGACTGTATTTTGACCGTGTTGTCAGCCTTTTTTTTTTTTTTTGTCAGTTATGCTCCACTTCGGTATTTTAATTGGATCCATTCAGACTATATTTTTATACTGGGCTTTCTCAAAGCTTTTTTTTCTTTTTGTCAGCCATAATTATTTTTTTGTTGCTTTTTTGAATATCGGGGAAAAACTAAAGAAGCAATCCTGACATAACAAAGACGATACAACAAATGTCACTGCAAATGTAAGCAAAACTGCCAAAAATGACTCAAATACTGAAGTTAAACTTGTGACAAAAGTTGCTGCGATACATGAACAATAGACGACAGTAAAGTTACTGTACAGTGCAGCAGTGAACAATTAACATGCATGTCACAGTCTATTTCATTATACAAAACTATGGCTCATAAAATATTATCCAAGAACCACTTCTCGGTGTCAGCAGAGACTACTTTATTTCCCTATCTCTGTTCCTCTCACTGTTTCAGTGTCCTACATGTGTGTGACAGAACTGTAACAGAGACCTTGGGAGCAGTTGAATAGGGCTGTGTGAACATGTGTCAGTGGTATCTCTAATGGGAACACCATGCTCCTAATATACAGTCCATCTGTAGCTCGCACAATGAATAACAACAGCTCTTTGCAATATTGACTCCTCCCTGCTCCCCCATTTTAATGATTATGCCTTTGTCCTTTGTGGTAAAAAAAAAGTCCTGTAGGAAACGTTCCATTACTGTGTTACAGAGGGTGGTGGTGGGGGTGGTGGGGCCTGCAGAACACAAGGCTGCCTTCTCCTGTCACATCAGCTCTTTATTATTCATTAGGATCTCTTTCTTTTTCCCGCATATAAGGACCTTGATAAGCTATGTTTATTCATACACTAACCTTTTTAAATATTTCCAAGAGCTCTCCAACAAAGACCTACCTGGCATACCTAAAACCTAATCTTTGTTTCATTATTCCGTCCTCATGCACTCACTTCCCACTTAAGATGCAATACATGAAATGCACCTCCACACTTCTTCTTTGTCTTTCTATTTTGCTATCTCCCTCTGTCTCTGTACCTGTCCCCGTCCCTCGCTTGCACTATCATTTCATTATTTATGTCTCCGTTCAGGCATTTCTTTTTTTTTTTTGGTCTTTTTTTAATATATTGTATTAGTTCTTTCTTCTTTCCCTCCCTCCCCCCTCCAGTCTGCCCTCTTTTTCTGTGGCTTTCTCTCATTCAGAAGTCCTTGCCTGTGCAGACTGATCCCTCAGGGCAGCCTACTGATTAGTGCAGTCATCCTCCCCCTCTCTCCCAACTACCAGCTCACCTGCTCACTATTGTGTCTTTTTCTTGTGTCTTTTTTTTTACTTATTTAAATTATTTATTGCATGGAGGTTATTGCCTCTGTATGTGCCAATCTGTAAAATAAAATAAGAAAGAGAGGACCTGTATAGTTTACAAAGTAATGTGTTACTGTATCTTGTTTGTTGAACGTGTACAAAAATGCATGACTTCCTGGAGTGATGAGGAAGACTTCAGGAACTTACTGTACCTGACCAAAACGGTGTTTACACTTCTGTTGTTGTTTTCTTTATTATTATTATTATTATTACACAAGGTCAATTGGGTTTGTACACATCTAAAGGAACAGAATATCAATAAAACATGAGATAGAAAAATAAAAGAAGGAGAAAAAAACATCCAGATTAAACAAACAAGATATGATGTATGAGCAAACAAGTACTTTTCACAAAATGTCAAACTAGTCCTTTAAACAGAATAAGAGAACTGTTTCAAAAATGTCAAATGTTTTCATAACTCAGATTTGTGGATCTGTGCATTTATAAAATTTACCATTTCAAAGGATAACATGTTGAAGTGACAGCACTTCTATCATGGTCCCATTTTATTCAAAAGTTGAAATCTAAATCAGTAGAAATTAAACCACATCAGCACAAAACACATTGATAGCTTGGGTAAAATTTTATTAATAATCCGTCACCTTAATCCTCCTGTTTTACACTTTTATTATTAAAGCTTTTGCATAATGTTAACTTTAAAAAGAATGTGAGTGTTTGCATACTTCTTCAGGAATAAGATGTGGAGAAAGTCAATGTGAGTTTAAATTTAACATCTCAATTAAGCCAGCTGTCTAAGATCCATTGGGCCTGAAACTCCTTTTTTCCTCCTTTTCTACAGCTTAAAAATTGTTAGCACATAAAATCATGTTCCTGTCCAGCTCCATTTGTCTTCTATAAGTGACTCAGCAAACCTTACTCTGCTCCTCTATTATACCTACACCGCTTGGATAGATACAGTAGTTAGCACCAGAAGACATGTTCCTTTTTCTCTGTGCCCAGATCTGCCAGTCTGCCAGCCACCCATGATACTTGGCAGGATTTCACTGGCTGCAGTGAGCGTTGTAGCAGCACCGCTGGCACCATCGGTACAATGCTAAGAGACGGGCCAGCTGTAAGGCCAGATACTGATGTGCAAACACAGGCGCTGGTCCCAGTTAACACAGGTAATCTGCAAGGTTTCTAGAGCAGCGAGGTTCCAACACAAACATGGCTCGTAGCCAAAGGAAAAGATGTACTGCACACACAACAACATACCTGTATGTACTCAATAAACAATTACAACAAATCAGTGCTTTTCATTACTCCTGTTACAACTGATTCAAGCCTGTTTCTCCATAATGTTGTGTGCAATAACAACTGTTTGTGCCTAAAACACAAATGCATTCATGGTATTTATCACCTCTTACTCCTTACTCTTACCGGATATGCACATATAGGCTTTCAGAGATCTGGCAAATAGGAAACTTTAGGAAAGCAATAAAAGCACTTGAATGTTAACACTCTGTGCTTTAATTGCAGAATTGATTTCTGAATGACCATGACTTAGTTCCTGTGGCGTTATGAACACCTTCGTCTGCCTTTTCTAGCCTCCTCTATGTATAAATGAAACATTATAACTGAGCTTTGACCTCATTAGTAGCTTGTTTGACTGGAAAAGGACTGACACAAGCAGCACCACTGCAAAATGGTGGAGCATGATGGAGAACAGGCAGCAGGAAATATCTGTTTTAGCTGACAGCTATTGAGTACATCAGGAAATGTTTATTAGTGAAATTAATTACTAATTTAGCAACTGCGCCAGTTTCCAATTACTCTGTCTGGGTTACTTTATTTTCCATTCCTACTTTCGTGTGTACTCTTGCACGCTGTCAGCCTCATGGCGCTGTCAATCTCTATATAGATCTGCCTGTTTGTTTTCCCCTCTCACTCCCATTCTTCCTTCAGATGAACTGTCACATCCCCTCCACTGAGCATCAATCCACTCTCCGCAATCTGCCCCAAAGTTAGTGATGCCAAATCCATGACGGCCTCACTCAATCCACATTTTCCACCCAATGGAATTTGAGGACACATAAACCAAACCTTGCTTGGATATGCACATTCCCACTCAGTCTCATCAATCAGGCCTCGTGGGAGCTGCCGTGCTCCAGATTGGTTTTTAGCTTTCCAGTGAATTGATTGAGAAAAAGAAACTTAAAGTAATGTGTTTGCCAATAAGTTGCCACACCGGCTCGTTTTGAAATGGCATTAGGCATCCTGACTGCCGCGACCTACGATTACTAAGGTTTTTTAATACTATTTTGGATCACTCCCTACTTTCTCCATTGGCCACACAAACTATCAAACTATGTTAAAGCAACGTTGGATATTGCCTGCTACCTACCATGAGAAAATGTGTGAAGCAGAAAAATGAGCGAATATGAGGGTAAGTAAGAGGGCGTGGGAGAACGAGTGGAGAGAGCGAAAACTTGGCAGTGTGGGTAGAAATCTGAAGGGGAAAGAAGAAAGAGATGCAATTCAGATGCTCCAATCTGACAGAATAATTTATTGAGTTTCTGCAGAATGGTAAAGAGTTTCTGATAAATGAAGCAAGTCACACTGAACTGTGAAAAAATGAGAAGGGGGTCAAACCAATTCAGAAAATATATCGCAAAAATCTGATCCATCCATTCATACATACACAATTATTGTTGAGGGTCGGAGGAGGGCTGGAGCCAATCCAAACTGACATTGACCAAGAGGCGGGGAACAGGGTGGAAATGTTGACAGTCAATCACAGGGATGAATCGGAACTACATCCCTCAATTTGTTATTTGATAATGACAGATTTAGATGATTTAGCACTGGGGTGCCTCGAGCGTTGTGATTGGGAAATTTGATAATAAAAAAAATTCTTCCCTTCAAAGCTACAATAAAATAATTAAATGAACTCACTGGATGTATTCCAGATATTGGATCAGACTGTTTAAAGTTAAAGCTGCAAGTTAGATAACCAACATATATCTGTATCTGTATACACATGAATAAACAGAATATTTAGGTCATAATGATTGAAAGGAAACTTCAATCTCAAAAACATTAAACAGAATAAGTTCAGTTTAGAACCTTAGAACCTCTTTGGATGTTCTACAAACAACGTTATATCAACTGAAACTTATTTTTTAAAGACTGAACAACAAAAAACAAAGAGTTTTTCATCTGCTTTTGGCGCAGAATGAAGTCTCTGGAACAAAATCAAAGTATTGAGAAATTTTAACCAAGGGATGCCCTTTTTAGTGCCATGTATTCAGCATCTTACTGGCAGATTTCATCTTAGTATGGGGTTTAATTTTAGCAAGATGTTTTTAATTTGTCTCTTCTGAAATGGTACAGTGTTTAAAGGGATGTTTTTTTTTTTTGTTTTTTTTTTGCAACTATCATGTCCCTGGTCCTCTGTCATGTCCCTGGTCCTCTGTCATGTCCCTGGTCCCCTGTCCACATACATGGCATTTATTTGTTGGTTTGTTTATATATCCACAACATTATTTTGTGCCCTAATCCTTGAATTATGACAGAATTCATGAGATATGCTTTATATGGCGTAAGATAGATGATGATAGACAAAAAGTGCCTCCATGTAGTGTCCACATGGACCTCCAGCTTTCAAAGCAGGAAGTAGCACTGGTCTCTATTGGCTTGGAGTTTTGACTTATGAAGAAGAATCAATTGGCAGACTCAATAAGGAGCTGTCTGTGCTTTGTCTAATTAATATTTAAATAGGTTTGGTCCATTAGTTGGCTGGTTGTCTATTGAACTACTTCTGCACTTCTTTTTATGTCACGGTAAAAAAAAAATGTTTTTGCTTTGACACCACATGCTGGCCAGATTTCTTCTAAAAAAAAAGAAATGTAAGATCCAGTAAATGTAAATAAGCAATGATTATATTATGTTATTTCATAAAAACACAGCTTTGTTACAATCAAAAAATGAATTTTCAAGGCTAC
Organism: Larimichthys crocea; assembly: GCF_000972845.2. Taxonomy (NCBI): domain Eukaryota; kingdom Metazoa; phylum Chordata; class Actinopteri; family Sciaenidae; genus Larimichthys; species Larimichthys crocea. The sequence continues at coordinate 26,263,568 of NC_040018.1, read as the reverse complement.
TATAGTACATGTTGCAGATGCTACATAGCATTAACAGTATATCGGCTGTCTTCCTGACAGAAACTGAAAGAAAGACATTTAACCTTCAAGGTCCAAAGCCAAGTCAGCCATATCACTGGACGCTTCACTTATTTTTAATTTGCTATTGATGTCTTCAACCACACACTAACTGACATGGAATACACTCTGTAGAAGTTTGGACCCTCATAAAACTATCTACAGTGAAGTCTGGAAGAACACTGAATCACTTTATTATGTCTCCATTGCAGGAACATGACATTTTGAGCCTGATTTTAGCTCAGACACTTTTTGATTTGGAAAACAGCAAATCCTACACTGCAGCAGCAAGATTAGAACAGAATGTCATCTTCTGCTGAATTTTTATGTGAATGCCAAATATTAAAATATCTACAATGGGGTTCATCATTATAAGATTGCCTGACGGGTCTTTGTCGCACTGTGTCCTCTGAGATTTTGCTGCTGACATGCTGAAAATATTTTCATGAAAGACTTGTTTTAAGTGCAGTGCTGTTAAAGAGTTTCGAACCCTCTGACTGTCTACAAACATCACCTCTGTCTGGTGAATTACAGGTGCATTGTGTGTTAAAGCAAAATAATGAACACAATGAGCCTCCCCCAGCCCACTGAAAATGCATAATGTGTTGTAAGGTCAATTACTGCATTAGCAAATGGATATTAAGCCAGCAGCCTGATAGTTTGATATGGGTGAAGGTAAGGTTATATGACAGCAAATAAAACAGTAATTTGCAAAAGTGATTGCTTGCTTCGTAAACACTTTTGATGGCCAAAGCATGCAGAGACAAGTTCCCTGATTGCTTATTGATCATGAATGAGTACCTCAGTGAGAGGAGATCAGCTCAAGGTTACCAAGGTCAGTCAAATAGCCTGCCAGGCCTGCCACAATCTGTTATTAATACTTTACCATGTTCATCAGTAACAGATGGGTTATTGATTCATTGTAATGCATTTTAGCATTATCTGTTGATATTATATTAAATATTATTATTGTTGTTGTTATAAAGCCAAACTATTTAAATGATGTCATTTTATCACCTGACTGCATTTTTTCTCACCTCGACGGCTTCAAGCGTCTTTCAGCTCATTGTTTTGGTTTTCCAGCCTGCTGATTAACTGTCACTTCCCTCATTCTGTCATTTGTGTGCAGCTGTTTTCAATGAAAAACGCTCTACAATCACTGTATGCTAACTTTGTATTAGCAAAAGACAGACGGACAAAGTTAGGAAGTAGCTGGTGCACTCAGTGGAACATTTAGCATCTCAGGAGTTGGTACATAGTAAGCCAGAGCCAGGAGAAAATCAGTATTGGACTTACAGTTTCCAGATGGACACAAACACTCCTCCAAATTAATCCTAACATTTCTCCTTATCTGCTTTAAAGTTTGTACAGTCAGCACTTTGTCGGTGGTGTTGAGTTGCCTTAAGTTGAACTGACTGCTTTTGAGTTAGCAGTGTTTGGCGCCGGTTAATGCTGTCGAGCTTGAGCAAAAGATGCATCTCCTGAAGCAGCACCGTTAATTGGATATATTAATGCGTTACAGACTGGGGCATTGTGGGGAAGGAGGGTGAACCCAAGTAAATTCAGTTTATCCACCTCTTTAAAATGAGGCTAAAACTAAAGTTTCCCCACCTCTGTATTTACAACTATACTCTTAGTTGAAAGTTTGTTTAATTTTTAGAATATAATGTTCACTTTGTTTTTGTTCCTTTGTACTTTTGATTTTTGGTTTAATTGTGTAAGCTTACATACATATTCAGACATACTAAAAACATATTGTGAAATGTATTCTTATAGTTTGAATTAAAGTGCTTGTCACTGACTAATTACTTTAAATGGGCTGAAAGGCCATTATACTGGCACCCCTTTGTGTTCAGTTTGTCAGGTAAGATTGGTCGATTCCCTCGCTCACTCGGTTTGAGTTTCTGTTAAGTGAACCTCTTTTATGTGCCCACGACTTATAACTAATATCTGTAAGCTGCTTTTTTTGTGTGTAAATTAAACCACCTTTAAAAATAAAATAAAATCCACCTATATCCTTCATAACAGATTTCTTTTATTTGATTTTCATGCAGGTATCTGGAGATTCATTTACTAGAAACCCCATGAGGCCACATAATGGTCATATAGGGATGCTTTTGCAATCTTTATTTTAAAGTTAAAGCTGCACATGGTTGAGATACTGATTTAATTAGAGGGATACACACATGCCGGGAAAGAATATGAAATAGACAGCATGTCTACTGAGCTGAGGTTCGGAGTAGACAGACGTGTGCTGCATGCCGTGGCTTTTCATGAGAATTAGGGGAGACATTTGGCAGTCCTGTGTTATAATCTATAGGTTCTTAGTGGAAAGGGGGATCAGCCGAGGATTGTAAACCATATTTCAAAGGAACTGAGCAAGATAAAAACTCCTCAACATTCCTTTGCTCTCTTCTGTTCCCCAGCTGTGAGTATCAATCATTCTCTAATATTCCCAGCATGTCTTCAGGGCCTCTCTGCTCAGGCCCTAGAGCCCAGCTTATGGCATCCTTCAGATCTTTCTCTCTTTCATGTGAATGCACACTCCAACTTCAACATTTCCGAACAGCATTAAAATTTAGGGTCGTCTTCCACGTGTAGAATGGGTCTGAGGTTTCCTTTGTGTGGGATGAAACTGCTCCACATATTTAAGAGGTCAGTGGCCAAAATTAACTGTATATGTATGGTGCAGCAAAGGACTTCAGAATCTGGAATGAAGTGCATGTCTGACCTCATATTGTGGAAGTTTAACAAGTGCAGAACTATATGTTTTCAGAGAATAAAGATTCAACCCTGTGTGAAGGAATAGTTTGAAAGCTAAAGTGGTCGTTCATTCTGTGATAGCTCATTTTATCTAAAGAAAAAACAGCACAGCAGGCAAGATGTCATCAAAGATATAGCCTCTCCTTTTGAAATCTACTATATGTGTAGTACAAAGCAGCTATAGTACTTGATACCTTTTTTATGAACCAGCCACTTCCATATACATTCCATAAACATCTGCTGTATGACCTGTTTACATTCCTCTATTGCAATCCTTTTTGTTCAAGCCCTTTGAGGCCAGCGACTGTTTCATCTGCAGGTATTCTTTAGTGCAATTGTACATAATGTTTTCCACTTGAACGTTTTGGCGATTCTAGTATGATTATCAAGCTAAAAGCATAGAAAGGTGACTGGGCTGATGGTAGGTGTCGTTTCAAAGTGCAAGGACAGAGACCTCGGTTTGCATCCTGAATTCCGTCTCTCTTTGGGTTTATTTAACAAGAGCACTTTGGGCAAGGATAGGGAAATATAGTCATTTCAATTAAATATTAATAAAGTCAACCTCCTGCCTCTTGTTGTTGACTTTTTCAATATTTAACCAAGACCATAATCTTCTCCTAACATTTGCTCTGAGTGCTTGCATCGTGTTGCAAGAGTGGATATTGGAGGTCAATATAGCATTTTGGAGATATGGTTAGTAGTTGTAATTGTTGCAGCATATATATAGAGCATAGTTTAGTGTTTTCTACCATACAGTATGTATTGTCAAGGATTTTTCATTTATTACCTGTTCATACACCACCGACAGAGCTTCAAAGCTGGAAAGAAAAAAAGCTAAAGAGACCAACAAGAAACCTCTCTCCTTAACGACGTAATGGCTGACTTTATCAAAAGATCACAAAAATGTAGCACATCTTCAGAGGACAGAACGAATCGATGTCTTCAGAACAAAGTTTCAGTCATGTTCTCTGAAGTCGTGCCATCCTTTTTTTATCTTGTGTGCTAGTACTTCATTAAAGCTGTGTATTCTGCATGTGATAGCAAAGAAGCTATGCATGAAATATTTGAAGATTTAATTTAGCTTCATTCAGATGTCAGATTACCACATTTGATATTGCCATTGTTTTTTTATTAACTATCAAACACATTAAATAAACAACAGGATCATAATTTATATCGGCAGTAAAATATTGATACTAATTTTCCTTTTGGGATATTGTAATTATGCCATTAAGGCTTATTCGTTTCAGAGGACATTCAGTTGTGTGAGAAGTAGCTTTTGGATACTTAGCTAAAGCCAGGCTCAGATTGTGGGAGTTTTAAAAAATTTGAAACAAACATTCTGTCCAATCTCATTTATCTCAAGCATGCACACACTACAAGATTTGAAAAAATGCTTCGCACACTACAGGATATTTTTCAAATTATTATGCCAGAGGAAGCAACAGACCACTTTGCGTGATCTCACATGATTTCTTGTGATCTCATGGGGAAGCAGATATTTGGCCCTGATGAGTCTGAGAGCAGGAGAGGTTTAAGGACTGGATCTGTAACCCTCCCACATTACAGATAATCTAGACTAAACATCAGTACAAACCAAAGTCCCAGGCCAGATTCATCATCCAGTTGTCAGGAGAGGTGAATCTGAGGTAGTGTGACCCAACACCCCTGTAATCTGAGCCCAACATGAGAAATCAAGTCTTCCTTTTTACATATATATACATATATATTTTAATCAGAGTTGATGGAGCGTGAAGATATATTGTTTTTGAAATAACAATAGCATGCACATAAACAACATGCAGTATAACATTACAACTTTTGTTGTTCGCACCAAGACTCCCATAAGTTTTAGTAGTCTGCTGTTTCTAAGCTGTTGTTAAATGTGGGTAAATTCAAACATGAGGACATAAATCTCTCAACACCACAGGCTGGCAAGCATAAAAAACTGAGCAAGATTAAGATGTCTGAGAGCAATTTGCTGCATCAGCTTTCTCCCTTTCTTTATTTGTTTGTTTATATTTCAACTACCTTGCTCGGTCGCATGTTGTGTTCACGTCCCTCACTTTGTTGGAGCTGCGTGGCCACCAGAGGAGGTGCGAGATGACAAATGAGGAAGGAGGACACAGCGTGAGGTCATGGCGAGGTAGCGAGCTACCTCTCGCTGGGTAAATAAATAAGCCATGGTGCTGTCAGCAGTGCCGAATATTCATCACAATAATAGCCACCTTGGGGTTGGTTAAATGTTCCAAGGAAACATCAAGGTCAGTCAGTCTGCCCTAATAACATAACAAACTTCAGAAAAAGTATGATTTGCATCTCTGTGTGCTGAAAAACACCTGAAGAAGCAGTAGAGGCTCAGTGAGAAAACATGTTGGGGAAAAATTAGATCTTTTTAATAATTAATCTCTTTTACCAGCAGCATCTCCTTGAACTTCTAATCTAGAAACAGATATTAAGTAATTGTGCGTTCGTCTGAGCATCAGATTTTTACACTGTGAGTCAAAGAAATGAATCCACAGCAAAGGTGTCATTAAAATTATTGATCCCATCCATAGAATACCTTTCCTGGCATCGCATCTTATATAATAACAACAAAGAAGGACTCTCTCGAGAGAATCTTGTGGAAACTCTTTCTACCACACATTCATATTGCTCCTGTCGAACATCCTGCTATGATTCAAAGCTTGAAAAAAACATGTGAAATGTCTCCCTTGTGCAGTGTTTTCTGTGTCCTTGGCTGCCCCACTCTTTGAACAGCCTACAGAGACTCAGGCACAGAGGTGGAGGATTGCATTCACTTATATTATTTAAGTTAATGTGCATCTGAAGCACAATTATAGTATACTTAAGGGATATTATTCACCAGAAGCACTGTCTTTATAATGCTGTGTAACACTATGCATAATGGGTGGTTATATATTGTATGTGGTTACATCTATATGCAACTCATATAGCGATTATAGCTTGGTGGGATTGCATGGAATCTGACTTGAACCCTTGGTCATAAATTATTCAGAGTGGAAAGCTACTAAAATCTGTTTATTTTCTAATTTATATATATTATTTATTTTTATATTCAGCAATATAAACACTTTTAAATGTGTGTTTGAACATTTCTTATAAACACTTATTTCAAAAGAACATTTTGTTATCATATCGGGGGACTGTTACATTTGCAAGAGATGAGGTGTGTTTGGAAAAATCACGAAACTGAAGCATTGTGTGTTGTGGAGGAGGAAACGCTTGCATCGCTACTGGCCTGAATGAGGTGCTATCAAATTAATTTTCAAGTTTGAAATACCACGATTCCCACTGAGGGTGTTTTGTCCAGGTAGAAAAATAACTCAAGTAATTCATCACATTTTTTAATGGGTTGAATTTTAAAGATGGAAAAGCAATGGAGGCCCTGAGTTACAGCAGCAAGGGCAGTTATTAATACATCAAGTAATTAGCATGGTTCCATAGTGTTATGAATGAAAGTAATTGCATTGGACCTCTTTCCCACCTTGACTCTCTCTTAAATTTTATAGAAATGGAAATTCCATCATGACCTTTTAACCTTGTGCATTATTCAGGTGAGCAGTATACCCACTATTTCTCTTACAATATAGCCCAGGGCCCAGGTTTTTAGCATGTGTTGAAACCTCTGCAAGGCTCTGGAGAGTCGAGCTGGGGATTTATTACCCTTCACACACCCTTTTGGCTTCTTGAAAAATACCTCCCTTTGGATTAAATGTTAAAGACTAAGGCGCTCGCATTTTGTAAGGAAACTAAATTAACCTACGTACCCTAAAGCTCTCTTCCTTTACCACACACTGAAAGCCAAAAAGTGCATAAACTATAATGTTAATGTCAATGATACAGATGAAGAGCAGAGGCACTTTGAAACCACCCACACAAACACATCAACTGTACTTTTACATGTGGCTATATAATATTACTGTATGCATACAGTTTGCATAATAAATACACTGTACATTATACAGTAATCACTTCTAAGAGTGATGCCGTATAACTTATATTGGGGTCTGCTTGGCTTTTTATTGTATGTAGTTGTGCAGTTATATGGCGCCGGTTCCCTTTTTCCATTTATTGGTGTTATGACAAGTGACTGAGCATCCATAACACATTGCCATTGTTATCCAATTAACCTTCGGCACAGCACTCATGCAACCTCTTACGTTATGCAATTATTTGTGGTGGTTTTAAAAGTGGTACAGTACCACAGTGCCACTCATCAGGCTTGAATAATGAAATCTTTCTTTTATCATAAAGTCAAGGAGCTGCTGTTCAGTGTCTCATTGTTACAGCATATATACCAAGCTCAGGTTTATGTGATGTGTTTTATCAGGTTTGATGTATAGCCTTCTGTCACCTGCCATGAAGCACTCGCAGGACTTAATTAAAGGTACCCTGTGGAGCGTTCGAAGAAGCAAACAAAGTTATGTAATGTTTCTCATCAAAGTGCATCACGTGTGTCCCTTAGGCCTGACAAACATGACAACACTTGCAAAGCTGATTATTTTAATATATTAAATCAAGTGTTGTTTACATCCATATTTTTGCTAGCTATTTTTGCTCGCTGTTCTTGGCACGCTGATACATTTATTTGAAGCGGAATAGTGCAAGACACCAGCAGGAATATGTATGTGCGTCACCTGCCTGACTGCGCATGATACAAAACAAAACTCCACTCTTGAAAACATGGCTCCATAGTTCTACTTCTAGTTTTTAACCTTTAAAACACCTGTTTGGAAACACCTGTTATATATAGTGGCTATTCAATTCAGAGATAGATAGATAGATAGATAGATAGATAGATAGATAGATAGATCTTTGGTCTCTGGATCTTTGGCCTGTAGTGTGGTGTGAGCAGGACCAGGTTATGATCAGACTTTCCCAGTGGGGGCAGGGGAGTGGCAGTGTAAGCTTCCTTCATGTTGGCATACAGGAGGTCTAAAGTCCTGTTCTTCCTGGTGGGGCAGAGCAAAATGCTCACTAGTCCTTTAACAGAATAAGAGAACTGTTTTTCAAAAATGTCAAATGTTGTCATAACTCAATTTGTGGCATCTGTGCAAATTTGTTATAAATGGTACCCTTTCAAAGGATAATATGGTTGAAGTGACACACTTCTGAATGCATGGTCCCAATTAATTCAAAGTTGACAGCCGAAATCAGGTAGCAGGTAGAAATTAAGATCCACTCAGCAGCAAAACACATTGATAGCTTTGGGTAAGAATTTTATTAATACCCGTCCAAGTACCTTAAATCGCTCCTGTTATTATGAGATGAGATTACCTAGGTATGGGAAGTTCGTTTACTTCCGCGCGTCGCGGCTGTGGATGTACACGATGTGAGCATCGAAATGTGTGTATGGTCGGCAGCCTTATCTCCCCAGACCTAACTCATGCCAAATGGTGAGGACGGATCAACGCTTATTTAGAGCCCTGCATGTTTGAAAGAGATCCCTAAAAGCTCGGGGAAGCACTACAACGCATCGCAAACACTTGTAGTTATAGTAAAGCGTGTTCGGAATTAACGTTGACTTTAAAAAGAATGTGAGTGTTTGCATAGTCTTCGGAATAAGAGGTGGAGAAAGTCAATGTGAGTTAAATTTAACATCTCATTAAGCCCCAGGCGATCTAAGAAATCCAATCGGGGCCTGAAACTACCTTTCTTTCCGCCTGCCCTTTATTCCTACAGCTTAAAGAATTGCGTTAGCACATAATAGCATGTTCTGTCCAGCCCATTTGTCTTCTATAAGTGACTGCAGCAACCGGTACTCTGCCCCTTTATACCATACAACGCTTGGATAGATACAGTAGGTAGCACAGAAGAACATGTTCCTTTTCTCTATGTGCCCAATCGCCGTCTGGCCAGCCACCCATGATATATGGCAGGATTTACTGCTGCAGTGGACGTGTAGCGCACCGCTGGCACACGGTTAACAATGCTAATAGACGGGGCCAGCTGTAAGGCCAGATACTGATGTGCAAACACAGCGCTGGGCCCAGTTAACACAGTAATCTGCAAGGTTTCTCGAGGCAGCGAGGTTCCAACAAAACATGGCCCCCTCGTAGCCAAAGGGAAAAGATGTACGGCCATCACACAAACATACAGTATGTACTCAATAAACAATTAACAACAAATCAGTGCTTTTCATTACTCTGTTACACTGATTCAAGCCGTTTTCTCCATAATGTTTGTGGCCATAACAACTGTTGTGCCTAAAACACAAATGCATTCCTGATTTATCACCTCTTACTCCTACTCTACGGATATGCACATATACGGTTTCAGAGATCTGGCAAATAGGAACTTTAGGAAAGCAATAAAAGCACTTAATTGTTAACACTCTGGTGCTTAATTGCAGAATGATTTCTGAATGACCATGACTTAGTTCCTGTGGCGTATGAACACACTCGTCTGCCTTTTAGCCTCCTCATGATATAAATGACAACATTAGTAACTGAGCTTGACCACTCTTAGTAAGCTGTTTTGACTGGAAACGGACTGACACAAGCGCACCACTGTGCAACATGTGGACCTGGAAATGGCAGAACAGGCAGGACAGGACAATATTGCTTTTAGCTGACAGCTATTGTCCATCAGGACATTATTAAGAGTTTTTGAAATTAAATACTAATTTAGCACTGCGCAGTTTCCAATATCTGTCTGGGTTACTTGTATTTCCATTCCTATTTCGTTGTGTACTCTTGCACGCTGTCAGGCTCATGGCGATGGTCATCTCTAGAATAGATCGCCTGTTGTGTTTTCCCCTCTCACCACATCTTCCTGTCAGAGGAACTGTCCAATCCCCTCCACTGACATCAAATCCACTCCCGCATCTGCCCCAAAGTTGGAGCCAATCCAGACGGCCTACTCAGATACCACATTTTCCACCCAATGAATTTGAGGACACATAAACCAAACCTTGCTTGGATTGCACTTCCTCCACTCAGTTCTGCTCAATCAGGCCCTCGGGGAGCTGCCGTGCTCCAGATTGGTTTTTAGCTTTCCAGTGAACTTGAATTGAGAAAAGAAATTAAGTATGTGTTTGGCCAAAAGTTGCCACACCGGCTCGTTTGAATGGCATAGGCATCGCTGACTGCCGCGACCTAACGATAGACTAGGTTGTTTTAAATATATTTGGATCACTCCCTACTTCTCCTCCATTGCGCACACAAACTGATCAAACTATGTTAAAGGCAACATTGATTGCTGCTACCGTACCATGAGAAATGTGTGAAGCCAGAAAAATGAAGCGAGGGGTAGTCTGAGCGAGGAGCACTTGCAGTGTGAGAATTGATGGGAAAAGTGCAAATGATGTAATCGACGAATATTGTTTCTGCGATGGTGAGCTATAGATGAAGCGAATACCGGGAACTTGTGGTAAAATTGAGAAGGGGAGGTAAACAGCAGAAGAATCATTCGCAAATCGATCCCATCATATCTCGCTCAGCAATTATCGTTGAGGTGTCGTAGTGCAGAATAATGACGTTCGCATGAAACTGAGAATACTGAACTGTGAAAAAAGCGAGGCTGGGAACCTAGAGTGTCCGATATTTCGAAATCTGTTGACGTCATCAAGTATCTTCACATGAACGATACAAGCCTTATGCTAGTTCGGAGATTCCCAATACCCAAACTCTTGACAATTGATGTGCGGGATATTCAGGTGGAATATGAATCGTTCAATTCACAGCATATTGACTAAGTTCCAAGGTCTTCTATGTTGGCTATGAATGAGCGATAAGTTGTCCTCGGTGTTAGTGTTGTGATTGGAAATTTGCCATAAAAACGAACCTTCTTCCCGTCAAAAGCTTCAATATAATAATTTAACTGTACTCACCTGGTGTTTCACCGATATTTTGGATCGACTGGTTAAAGTTAACAGCTGCAAGGTTCATGAATAACAACGATATGCAGCTTATCCTGCTGATACACATGAATAAACAGAAGAGTTTAGGTGGCATAATGATTTGAAGGGAAACTTCAATCCAACAAACATAATACAGCAATAAGTTGTCAGTTTAGAACCTAGAACCTCTTGGATGCTCTACAAACAAACCGTTATATCAACTGGAAACTGTATTTTCGAAACTGAACACAAAAAAACAAGAGTTTTTCATCGTGCGTTTTGGCGCAGACTGACAGTCTCTGAACAAAATCAAAGATTACGAGAATTAACCAAGGGATGGCCCTTTTTTAGTGCCACGTATTCAGCATTCTTACTGAGATTTCTCTATATGGGTTTCATTTTAGCAGATGTGTTTAATTGTCTCTTCTGAAATGGTACATGTGTTTAAAAAGGGATGGTTTTTTTGGGAGGTGGCTGTTTTTTTTTTTTTTGCAACCATCGAATGTTCCCCTGGTTCTCGCGGTCATGGTCGAGGACCCTATGTCCCACCTATACAGGCGATTTAGTTGGTTGTTTAGTATATCCACAAGCGACTATTATTCTGGCCCTAACCTGATGTCAATGACAGAACTCATGAGCATATGCTTGTATATGGTGTAGATAGAATGAATGATAGACAAAAAGTGCTCCATGTAGTGTCCACATGGGAGCTCGCTTTCAAAGCAGGGAAGTCGCAACTGTCTCTATTGGTTTTGGAGTTTTGATTATGAAGAAGAATCAATTGGGGAGGCTCAATAATGGAGCTGTCTGTGCTTTGTCTAATTAATATTTAAATAAGGTTTGGTCTTAGTTTGGCTGGGTTGGTCTATTGAATCTTCTGCACTCTTTTGTATGTCACGGTAAAAAAAAAATGTTTTTGCTTTGTACACCACATGCTGGCAGATTTCTATCAAAAAAAAGAAATGTACAGATCCATAAATGTAAATAAGCAAATGTATTTCATGTTATGCATATAAAAACAGAGCTTTGTTACAATCAAAAATGAATTCTCGGCTTACTCAGATACATAGTTGCAGAGATGCTACATACATTAACAAGTATCGCGCTGCTTCCTGCACAGAAACTGCAAAAAGACATTTACCTCAAGGTCCAAAGCTCAAGTCAAGCAAGCACTGGACGCTTTCACTTATTTTATGTTGCTATGATGTCTCAACCACACACTAACTGACATGGATTACACTCTGTAGAAGGTTTGACCCTCATAAAACTACTCACGTGAAGTCTGAAGAACACTGAAATCACTGTTTATTATGTCCTCCATTGCAGGAACATGACATTGTGCCTGATTTAGCTCAGCCACTTTTTTGATTGGAAAACCAGCAAATCTCACACTGCCGCGCAAGATTAGAACAGAATGTATTTCTGCTGAATTTTTGAATGGAATGCCAATATTAAAATATCTACAATGGGGTTCATCATATAAGATGTCTGAACGGTCTTCGCCGGCCTGTGTCTCTGAGTTTTGCTGCTGACATGGCTGAAAAATATTTCATGAAAGACTTGTTTTAAGTTGCAGTGCTGTAAAGAGTTTCGACCCTCTGACTGTCTACAAACATCACCGTCTGGTGCATTACGGTCGCTTGGGTGTTTAAAGCAAAATATGAACAAATGAGCCTCCCCCAGCCCACTGAAAATGCATAATGTGTTTGTAAGGTCAATTCTGCATTAGCAACTGATATAAGCCAGCAGCCTGATAGTTTTGATATGGGTAAGGTAAGGTTATATGACAGCAATAATAAACACGTAATTTGCCAAAAGTGGATGCTTGCTCTCGTAAACACACTTTTGATGGGCCAAAGTATGCAGAGAAAGTTCCCTGATGCTTACTGTCATGAATGAGTACCTCAGTGAGGGAGAAGCAGCTCAGGTTACCAGGTCAGTCAATCAGCCTGCCAGCCTGCCACACATCTTTTATTATACTTTACCATGTTCACTCGTAACAGAGTGGTTATTGATTCATTGTAAGCATGTTAGCATTATCTGTTGATTTATATTAATATTTTTTGTTGGCTGATAAAGCAAACTTTTAATGATGTAATTTTTATTTATCACTGACTGCAATTTTTCTCACCTCGACGGCTTCAAGCGTCTTTCAGCTCATTGTTTTGGTTTCCCAGCCTGCGGATTAACTGTCACTTTCCTCATTCTGTTATTTGTGTGCAGCTGTTTTCAATGAAAACAAGCTCTACAATCACGTATGCTAACTCTGTATTAGCAAAGACAGACGGACAAAGTTAGGAATAGCTGGTGCACTCAGTGGAACATTTAGCATCTCAGGAGTTGGTACATAGTCAGCCAGAGCGAGGAGAAAATCATATTGGACTTACAGTTTCCAGATGGACACAAACACTCCTCCAAATTACAGTCCTAACAATTTTCCTTATCTGCTTTAAAGTTTTACAGTCAGCACTTTGGCGGTGGTGTTGAGTTGCCTCTAAGTTGAACTGACTGCTTTTGAGTTAGCAGTGTTTGGCGCCGGTTAATGCTGCGAGCTTGAGCAAAAGATGCTCTCCTGAAGCAGCACGTTAATGGGATATATAATGCGTTACAGACTGGGGCATTGTGGGGAAGGAGGGTGAACCCAAGTAATTCAGTTTATCCACCTCTTTAAAATGAGGCAAAAACTAAGTTTCCCCACCTGTCTTACAACTACACTCTTAGTTGAAAGTTTGTTTACTTTTTAGAATATAATGTTCACTTTGTTTTTTTTCCTTTGTACTTTTGATTTTTGGTTTAATGGAAGCTTCATACATATCAGACATACTTAGAAACATATTGTGGAAATGTATTCTTATAGTTTGAATTAAAGTGCTTGTCATGACCTAATTACTTTAATGGGCTGAAAGGCCATTATACTGGCACCCCTTTGTGTTCAGTTTGTCAGGTAAGATGGTCGATTCCCTCGCTCACTCGGTTTGAGTTTCTGTTAAGTCAACCTCTTTATGTGCCCACGACTTATAACTAATATCTGTAAGCTGCTTTTTTTGTGTGTAATTAAACCCCTTTAAAAATAAAATAAAATCCACCTGATCCTTCATAACAGATTCTTTTATTTGATTTTCATGCAGGTATCTGGAGATTCATTTACTAGAAACCCCATGAGGCCACATAATGGTCATATGGGATGCTTTTGCAATCTTTGATTTTAACAGTTAAAGCTGCACATGGTTAGAATACTGATTTAATTAGAGGGAACACACATGCCGGGAAAGAATATGAAAAGACGCATGTCTACTGATGCTGAGGTCGGAGTAACAGACGTGTGCTGCTGCGTGCTTTTCAGAGATTAGGGGGACATTTGCAGTCCTGGTGTTGTTATAATCTATAGGTTCTTAGTGGAAAGGGGGATCAGCCGAGGATTGTAAACCATATTTCAAAGGAACTGAGCAAGATAAAAACTCCTCAAACATTCCTTTGCTCTCTTCTGTTCCCCAGCTGTGAGTATCAATCATTCCTATATTCCAGCATGTCTTCAGGGCCTCTCTGCTCAGGCCCTAGAGCCAGCTTTATGGCATCCTTAGATCTTTCTCTCTTTCATGTGAATGCACACGCCAACTTCAACATTTCCGAACAGCATTAAAATTTAGGGTCGTCTTGCACGTGTAGAATGGGTCTGAGGTTTCCTTGTGTGGGATGAAAACTGCTCCACATATTTAAGAGGTCAGTGGCAAAAATTAACTGTATATGTATGGTGCAGCCACAGGACTTCAGAATCTGAATGAAGTGCATGTCTGACCTCATATTGTGGAAGTTTAACAGTGCAGAACTAATGTTTGCAGAGAATAAAGATTCAACACTGCTGATCTCTGAGGAGGTGTGGAAGGATCAGTTTGAAAGCTAAAGTGGTCGTTCATCTGTGATAGCTCATTTATCTAAAGAAAAACAGCACACAGGCAAGATGTCATCAAAGATATAGCCCTCCTTTGAATCTACTTATGTGTAGACAAAGCCTATAGTACTTGATACCTTTTTTATGAACCAGCCACTTCCATATACATGCCATAAACACTGCTGTATGGACCTGTTACATTCCTCTATTGCAATCCTTTTTGTTTCAAGCCTTTGAGGCCAGCGACTGTTTCTTCTCAGGTATTCTTAGTGCAATTGTACATAATGTTTTCCACTTGAACGTTTTGGCGATTCTGATTAGTGATTACAAGCTAAAAGCATAGAAAGGTGACTGGGCTGATGGTAGGTGTCCGTTTCAAAGTGCAAGGACAGAGACCTCGGTTTGCATCCTGAATTCCGTCCTCTTGGGGTTTATTTAACAAGAGCACTTTGGGCAGGATAGGGAATATATCATTTCAATTAAATATTAATAAAGTCAACCTCCTGCCTCGTTGTTGTGATTTTTCAATATTTAACCAAGACCATAAATCTTCTCCTAACATTTGTCTGAGTGCTTGCATCGTGTTGCAAGAGTGATAGTGGAGGTCAATATAGCATTTGGAGATATGGTTAGTAGTTGTAATTGTTGCAGCATATATATGAGCATAGTTTAGTGTTTTCTACATACAGTATGTATTGTCAAGGATTTTTCATTTATTACCCTGTCATAAAACCACCGACAGAGCTCAAAGCTGGAAGAAAAAAAAGCTAAGAGACCAACAAGAAACTCTCTCCTTACCGACGTAATGGCTGACTTTAATCAAAGATCACAAAAATGTAGGCAAGCAATCGTAGAGGACAGAACGAATCGATGTCTTCAGAACAAAGTTTCAGTCATGTTCTTGAAGTCGTGCCATCCTTTTTTTTGTGTGCTGATCTAGTATAGACGCTTATATTTATAGCGTACTTCATTTAGTTATTCTGCTGCAGTGGATAGCAAAGAAGCTATGCATGAAATATTTGAAGTAATTTAGCATTCATCAGATGTAGATTACACATTGATATGCCATTGTGTTTTTTATTAATATCAAACACATAAATAAACACGATCATATTTATCGGCAGTAAAATATGATACTAATTTTCCTTTGGGATATTGGTAATTATGCCATTAAGGCTGATTCGTTTCAGAGGACAATTCAGTTGTGTGTAGAAGTAGCTTTTGGATACTTAGCTAAAGCCAGGCTCGATTGTGGGAGTTTTAAAAATTGGAAACAAACATCTGTCAATCATCATTTATCTCAAGCATGCACACACTACAAGATTTGAAAAAATGCTTCGCACACTACAGGATATTTTTCAAATTATTATGCCAGAGGAAGCAACAGACCACTTTGCGTGATCTCACTATGATTTCTTGTGACTCATGGGGAAGCAGATATTTGGCCCTGAGAGAGTCTGAGAGCAGGAGAGGTTAAGAGGACTGGATCTGTAACCCACCCTCCCACATTACAGATAACTAGATAAGCTAAACATCAGTACAAAACCAAAGTCCCAGGCCGATGCATTCGTCATCCAGTGTCAGGAGAGGTGAATCTGAGGTAGTGGTGACCCAACACCCGGGTATCTGAGCCCAACATGAGAAATCAACGTCTTCTCTTCTTTTACATATATATATATATATATATTATATATATATATATATATATTTTTTTTTTTTTACAGGTTGATGGAGTGTGAGATATATTGTTTTTGAAATAACATAGCATGCACATAAACACATCAGTAACATTACAACTTTTTGTTTCGCAACCAGACTCCCATAAGTTTAGTAGTCTGCTGTTTTAAGCTGTTGTTAATGTGGGTAAATTCAAACATGAGGACATAATCTCTCAACACCACAGGCTGGTCAAGCATAAAAACTGAGCAAGATTAAGATGTCGAGAGCCAATTTTGCTGCATCACTTTCATCCCTTTCTTTATTGTTTGTTTATATTTCACACCTTGCTCGGTCGCATGTTGTGTTCACTCCCTACATTTGTTGGAGCTGCGTGGCCACCAGAGAGGTCGAGATGACAAATGAGGAGGAGGACACAGCGTGAGGTCATGGCGAGGTAGCGAGCTACCTCTCGCTGGGAATAAATAAGCCATGGTGCTGTCAGCAGTGCCGAATATTCATCACCAATAATACCACCTTGGGGTTGTTAAATGTTTCCAAGGAAACATCAAGGTCAGTCAGTCTGCCCTAATAACATAACAAACTTCAGAAAAAGTATGATTTGCATCTCTGTGTGCTGAAAAACACCTGAAGACGCAGTAGAGGCTCAGTGAGAAAAACATGTTGGGGAAAAATTAGATCTTTTAATAATTAATCTCTTTTAACGCAGCAGCATCTCCTTGAACTTCTAATCTAGAAACGATATTAAGTAAGTGTGAGTCGCTGAGCATCAAATTTTTACACTGTGAGTCAAAGCAATGAATCCACAGCAAAGGTGTCATTAAAATTATGATCCCACATCCATAGAATACTTTCCTGGAATCGCATCTTATATAATAACACAAAGAAGGACTCTCGAGAGAGAATCTTGTGGAAAACTTTTCTCTACCCACATTCATATTGCTCCTGTCGAACACCTGCTAGATTCAAAGCTTGAAAAAAACATGTGAAATGTCCTCGTCCTTCGTGTGCAGTGTTTTGCTGTGTCCTTCGTGCCTGCTCCCACTCTTTGAACAGCCTACGGAGACTTAGGCACAGAGGTGGAGGATTGCATTCACTTATATTATTTAGTAATGTGCATCTGAAGACAATATATATATACGTGGATATTATTCACCCGAAGCACGTCTTTATAAGCTGTGTAAACCTATGCATATGGGTGGTATATATTGTATGTGGTACATCTATATGCAACTCATATAGCGATTATAGCTTGGTGGGATTGCATGCATGGAATCTGACTTGAACCCCTGTGGTCATAAATATTCAGAGTGGAAAGCTACTAAAATCTGTTTATTTTCTAATTATATATATATTTATTTTTATATTCAGCAATATAAACACTTTTAATGTTGTTTGAACATTTCTTATAAAACTATTTCAAAGAACATTTGTTATCATTCGGGGACTGTTACATTTGCAAGAGATGAGGTGTGTTTGGAAAACTCACGAAACTGAAGCATTGTGTGTTGTGGAGGAGAAACGCTTGCTCGCTACTGGCCTGAATGAGGTGCTATCAAATTAATTTTTCAGTTTGAATATACCACGATTCCCACTGAGGGTGTTTGTCCAGAGTAAAAAATAACTCAGTAATTCTCACATTTTTAATGGTTGAATTTTAAAGATGGAAAAGCAATGGAGGCCCTGAGTTACGAGCGAGCAAGGGCAGTTATTAATACATCAAGTAATTAGCAGGGTTCCTAGTGTTATGAATGAAGTAATTGCATTGGACCTCTTTCCCACCTTGACTCTTCTTAAATTTTATAGAAATGGAAATCCACATGACCTTTTAACCTTGTGCATTATTCAGGTGAGCAGTATACCCACTATTCTCCTTACAATATAGCCCAGGGCCCAGGTTTTTAGCATGTTTGAAACCTCTGCAAGGCTTGGAGAGTCGAGCTGGGGATTTATTACCCTTCACACACCCTTTTGGCTTCTTGAAAAATACCTCCTTTGGATTAAATGTTAAAGACTAAGGCGCTCGCATTTTGTAAGGAAACTAAATTAACCTACTACCCTAAAGCTCTCTTCCTTACACACACACTGAAAGCCAAAAAGTGCATAAACTATAATGTTATGTCAATGAACAGATGAAGAGCAGGCACTTGAAACCACCCACACACAACAACTCAACTGTACTTTTACATGTGGCTATAAATATGTACTGTAGCATACAGTTTGCATAATAAAACACTGTACATATACAGTAATCACTTCTAAGAGTGATGCCGTATAAACTATATTGGGGTCTGCTTGGCTTTTTATTGTATGAGTGTGGTGCAGTTATATGGCGCCGGTTCCCTTTTTCCATTTATTGGTGTTATGACAAGTGACTGAGCTCCATAACACATTGCCATTGTTATCCAATTAACCTTCGGCACAGCACTCATGCAACTTCTACGTTATGCAATTATTTGTGGTGGTTTTAAAAGTGGTACAGTACCATAGTGCCGCTCATCAGGCTTGAATAATGAAACTTTCTTTTATTAAAGTCAAGGAGCTGCTGTTCAGGTTCTCATTGTTACAGCATATATACCAAGCTCAGGTTATGTGATGTTTTTATCAGGTTGATGTATAGCCTTCTGTCCACCGCCAGAGAGCACTCGCAGGACTTTACTTAAAGGTACCCTGTGGAGCTTTCGAAGAGCAAACAAAGTATGTAATGTTTCTCATCAAAGTGCATCACGTGTGTCCCTTAGGCCGACAAACATGACAACACTTGCAAAGCTGATTATTTTAATATATTAAATCAAGTGTTGTTTACATCCATTTTGCTAGCTATTTTTGCTCGCTGTTCTTGGCACGCTGAACATTTTGAAGCGGAAGAGTGCAAGACACCAGCAGGAATAGGTATGTGCGTCACCGCCTGCACTGTGCATGATACAAAACAAAACTCCACTCTTGAAAACATGGCTCCATAGTTTACTCTAGTTTTTAACCTTTAAAACACCTGTTTGGAAACACCTGTATATATAGTGGCTATTCAATTCAGAGAGATAATAGATAGATAGATAGATAGATAGATAAAGATAGATAGATAGATAGATAGATTAGAATAGATAGATAGATAGATATAGATAGATAGATAGATAGATAGATAGATAATAGATAGATAGATAGATGATAGATAGATAGATAGATGAACCCCCTCTTCTGTGCTGGCTGGCGC